>NC_091109.1:13032282-13333369 GCF_024713975.1 Paralichthys olivaceus
ATCCTTGTTGGAATTAAGACAGTAAACCTGGGCCTGTGATCTGTCTGCAGAAAAATCCCCAGAGAAGCCAGAACATTGATGCCTTTGATAAAGGGAACACAGGGGCTCACCCCAGCATGTGGTACTATTGATAGGTCACACATTCCAATTACAGCCCCACATTGGTATGCAGGAGACCACTGGCAGCCATATGGGGACATGGAGGCCATTCTTTTGTACTTCAAGCTGCTATGGATCATCCCTGCAGGTGATTTAAACACACTTCGATTCAAAAGAATAATACACACATCCTGGATTCATAGTAGAAGTTGACTATCGTGCTCATCAAATATCACCAGTTTCACTGACCAGTCATCCTCGAGAGTTTGATGCCCAGTTTACAACCTCGAGTCAGAAGAATATATTATTTAAAATGTGTGTTTGACTGCCACATTTTGGAGAGAGACATGAAACACAGGGTAATACAGCATGATACAAGGTACCCGGGCCGCCACTGCAAAATGAACGTAGCGGAAAACAGACAGTTTGTGAATGCACACGTTGGGGAAACTATTAAGAGAATTAACGACATGAGCACAATTAAGTTGATAAGCGGTTATACATTTTGGTTTCAGTACTTTTTCAGTTAACTGCCCAGCCCCAATAGTGAAGAGTTTTTATCCCAAGCTCCAGCTCAAGTAAAACGAAGGATAAAATACATTTCTTAGATGTGAGTGTCTCTAGTGTCCATGTTGAGATCTGACAGGTCTGTTGACTAACTTGAGGACTGAGGAGAGGACTGTGTTGTGTGCTTACTGGCTAATGGCTGCTAGGAGCATAACAGAAACAGTCACACATGATTATTATTCCTGCCCACATAGTGTTGGACTGTCAATGCAATTGCATTTACTTGTTTACTTCCATGTGGGCACAATACCTCCTTGACCACTTCAGATCACAAAACACAAAATCCTCAATGCATCCTGGGTGCAGAAACACCTGCATTTCCATGTGGTGAAGCACAGTCTAATGCACTGTGCACACATTCTATTGAGTGTGGAAAATTTACCTCAGAGAATGACTGAATGATTCATTTCTTCTGAACCATGCATGTTAAGTGCATTTCCTCTGTTCTTTTATGTGGATGATTGGTATCGGGACATAATCTGAATGCGCAATATTTATGAAACCACCTCTTTTTACAATAGACCAACAATGGAGGATGTTTTCATTCTCTTTTAGCTTTAAAATCCACATTTGTATATTCTACAGCAAGTTCTTAACATTTGGCATGAAATATTTTGTCTAGGGTGTTGATCTCAGTGGACTCTTCTGAATTCACAATGAAAAATGAAAAGCGGGTTTATGACAGCAACAGTGAAAGGAGAGGATCCATTGACTCAAGCTCAGCAGGAGTTCATGTTTCAGGATTATAGAGGCTTCGCCCTCTAAGACCGGGAAACCAAACTGAGCACGGCCGGGTGGGCAGGATGTCTGAAAGCTGTCAGTGCATTACAGTACAGCACGACTACAGAGCAACTGAACAGCCCTGTCTCTGGAAAGCCGATGCCGGATGGGAGGCAGATGGACTGAAGACGCGCTCTCAGGCTTTAGGTTTCTTCGCAGCTTAATGCTGATTGAGTCAGTGGAGGACCTCAGCTCCATCCTGCAAAGCCCCCAGCTGTCACGTAGGCCAGTGAAGGCAGCACATCCAGGACAGTGCGGATGTGAAAACGTGCTGCGCACGCACTGAGGTTGTGTTGCCCTTTGGCGAGAACATCTAGCACTTAGAAGACAGTAAGAAAGACAAACATAGCTGCCACACAGCACAGGTTTCAGGCAACTGGATTTTTCAGAAGAATACATTTTGAGATTAATGGTATTGACTGCATTGGTATTGTTTTCATTAAGAGGACATTCGTGCTGTACGAGTCCACAGAGAAATATGACGATTGCCTGTTTAAAGCCAGAGGCCTGGTCTCAGCATGAAGATATTGTTTCAGACATGAAGCTGTGTTGTATAAAAAATGTTTCATGTGCAACCTGCTTTGGATATAACATTCAATAGTGTATTGGATTATTTTCCTGGATCTAGACTTCAGTTTTCGGTGTCTTGTTCTCCTGCAGACATATTTATCCCTCAGAGGAGGGAGTCGTGTTTTGTAGGAACCTAAGCTCTTTAAATATTAACCATCCATGATCAGGTGCTGAGCTCTGAGGTGTGACCGTGTTTCACGTCTAAATCTTTGCAGCCACCTCATCACAAATGGTTTTTATTTTCAGCATCTTTCTTTCAGACGGAAGGGTGCTGATGATGTCTGTAATTAATAAGAATCAAAAAGCACAAAGGGCCAAATGCATGTGAATGCAAATCTACCCTCATGTCCTCTGGCCTGCTACAGCTTTAACATATATATATATATGCTTCTCAGGGTCATCTGTTGTTTTGTCTATGACCAACAAATAATGATTGGTGCTTTTCTGATGCTTGCCATTCTTCTCTCTTTCTATATATCTCTGACACACGCACACAACACACCAACACTTGGGTATAAACAACATATTGTGGTCTTTGCGAAGATAAATGTCAGTTGTGTTTATTTGCATATAGAGTGAGGAAGTGAGATCTGATCACATGTGTTCACATGAGACACATTCAGGACGCATTTTAATACCAAGTGTGAACAGACGAACTTAACGCTGTCCACTTGTGACCAGACCTCTCAGGACGGATGTTAATACCAGGTCCGAGCAGGGCCTGTGACAAGGGAAATCAGTGGCATGAATCATCATATCCCAGCATTTCAATTAGGCCCACACACAGGAATTAAGATCATTCCACCCCCCCACACAAGAAGCTGCACAAGAGGACAAGCAGCTCCCCGAACTGAAATCATTCTTACTGAAGAAAGTTTAAACAGTAGAAATGTGCCGTGTCCTTCCTCCCTCTCACCTTAACTCTCACCCCCAACTTCGTTGTTTTCTTCACTATTTTCATCACCAACTTTCCCCCTCTCATCAGTCCCTCATATCTCCATGTACCACAGGCCTGTAGGCAGTCATCCCTGTGTGGAGCACCACTGGGGGCTGCAGACACATCAACTCCTCAGGCACAGTAATTATTTGGCTCTTTTATTGTTGAATGCACTGCTGACGGCTGGCCTGAGGGGAGTCAAATATCTTTTTTGCCACACTCCAAGTTTCTTGGAGGAGGCTCAACAGCCGCTAGCCGCTTTAAACACTACTTTCCAAAATTACCTGAGGTGCAAGTAAGAAGGACACAGGCAGAGACTGTCATACTCAAAGTTAGCTTCAAGTTTAAATTGGTTTCGATGGATTCCTATCAAAAGCACAAAGAGAGATTTCGAAATCACCACATGAGTTTATTGGTCTTGTGCAGCGTATAATCTAGTTAATTAAGGTGGTATTTTTGTGATAATCTTATGAAAATCCCGCTCTGACTTCATGGCTAAATGATATTGCCTAGAACAGATGTTTTAATGTTAGGTCTCTTTTTCTGAAGACATTTGGAGACCAGTTTTGATGCTATAGCTTAAGAAAACATTTAAGTGACATGTACAAAATAAAATGACCTCATCAAATATCTAAATGCCTACATTGTGTAAATAGCCTAATAGTAAAAAAAATACTGAACACTTATGTTCAATTTTAAAGACGTATTCTGAGACAGCCTGCTAAAGATCCTGTGGTAGTGTGGTACCAAACCATGTTCATATTTTTGGAAATTGTCTGCCTGTGGCTCCATTTTGAAAAAAGTGTCCATGGTGCCCTGACGGCAGCTCTCAAGATGAACATTCATTCTAATTTTAAAATCATGTACCTTGGGAATCTAGAAGAACGTCGCTGTGCAAATCAAGATGAATATTTGTTAAGGGTGCAGCAAGTTGCAGACAAACCAGAAAGTGGCTTAAGACAGATGCACCAACCATGAACGAGTGGATTGATATAGAATATATATATACTGTTGAGAATTACATTTTAATCAAGAACTCAAGTTGATATTTTTGAAGACAATTGGTTAGAAACGGCTTACCTCTGTGTGAATTACTCAGATTGGGAAGAGCATCTGGCTTTAGAAACTGAACCCCGAATTGCCCCTCATAGAAAAAGTTCTGCCAATAAATGCACTGTGTGAATGGGTGAATGGTAATAAACTGTTCTGTAAATATAAATACAGACCATATATTAGTTCATTTTGTATTTACGTTGACCTTTATTAGGGGTATGTTTTTTTCATTATGTGTTCCCAAAATCATAACCTAATAAAAAGAATATTAAAAAAAAGAAAAATGTATTCTGAAGTTCAGCAAGTATAATTTTGGTATATGTTTTGCATGTAATATTACTGCAGTGAACACAAATGTGCTGTCAGTTGCACAGAGGGCAGTGAAGACCCCTCTTAAGTAAATATATAAAGAGTGTACCACTGATCCTTACTTTCAATTTGGCGAGGTGTGAAGCAATCAATGTGATTGCTGTAAATACTGGGGGGGACACTTGTGACCAGTACTATGCGATGGATGCCGGCACGCCAGCACTGCTAGACGACTATGTGATTGGAAAAATGAGGAGGCAATGAGTATTAAGGGACCACAACAATCCTCTCGCCTATATGACTGGCCAGTAAGCCAATTTAAAATCTCTAGAGCTCTGTTCAATAATGCCCTCTGTTATGGATGGGATTATTAAAATGAATAGTCAATACATCACGTTTCCTTACACTCTAGGAGAACAGGGCAGCACAACATCAAAAGGCAATTTGCAATAATGTCCAGTTTCCAAATGTAGTCAGACACAATTGACTGCACTTACATTGCTATAAGGGCGCCATTTGAAAACAAATTTCTCTATTTAAATCGAAAGCGTGTGACTTTAAGAAATGTGAAAGTCATATGTGACTAATTTGTCTTTTCAAATTATGTGTCGCAATGGCTTGACTTAACCAATGACTCATTTATCTTGACACAAAGCCGTGCACTGGTGCTCGGGACGGCTAGATGTTCTCCAGCTGCAGCCCCGTCACCAGAAAGCTTTTCACTGAGAACCCACTTGCCATCTACCACTCTCATCATGTAGGAAATGACTAAAGGTCACCACACATAAGTCTCTGTATTTAATTATTAACACAACAATACAATAAAAGATTAAAATGTGCTTTAACTGATTTTCTTTTGCAGGGTCAGTTTTGGTTTGTGTTCACAAAAATGGATACATATACATCCATGTATTGTTCTATAAATGAAGCCACAGATACATATTGGAGATTTTTGAGTGGTATTTAAAGACAGTGTTCTCAACCTTTATCAAACTATTTTAAGACCTTATACCCAATAATACCTTAAGAAACATTTTTCGTATGCCCTTTAATGTGCTACTCATTTGTAGGCTGGAGTCAACACTGTTGTATCAGGCCGCGGATGATCGTCCTCTCCTTTCTCGTGACCCACATATCAAAGAAACATTACAATATTACAATCTAATTCAGGGATAAAGAGGAGGGTTTGATTTTGTGAAAGGCCTGAGTTGAAATTCAGAGGGCAAAAATGTAAAAAAAGAAATATTATCAGTGAAGTATAATTTAAGATCATATCTAAAAAGGACTCTCCCATGAAAAGATGACCTTTTCAAACAACTCATATGCACCTAAAAGGACGTTATTTTCAAAGCAAAAGTACAAGCAAACTCTGGCCCAAAAGTGTCACTTGTTGAGGGTTAAGAACAGAGGATGTCGCACCTTGTTAAACCCTATGAGACAAATTATTATTTGTGAATGTGGGCTTTAAAAATAAAACGTGATTGATTGATTGAGGACCAAGGTGAAAGGTATTTTGAGGAAATCCCAGAAACATAATGAATCTCAAGCGTGTTCAGAGAAGCATTCATAGGTTCCCCCAAGTGTCGAGAGGCTGGCAACACCACCTGGTGCATGTGTGGTCACAGAACTAAATCCCAACTGCAAGCAATCTGTTGTCAGAAGAATAATGTTGATTAATTGGTTAGTTGGAATGCTTGGGGTATCAAGCTACTACTACTTTAATACTAAGTAGTACTAAGGTACTACTTTGCTAGCTAGCAGTAGTCAGGGGCAGATGGGGTCATGTACTGCAGGTATGAACACAATATATTGTATGTCGAATATTCGATAAATAAACCGGTGTAAGTTAGAGCAACACTATAACTTTTACTGAGCAACAGCGCCCTCTACAGCTACGCAATGATTTTTTAAGTGGCAGTTACTTCTGTTGTGCTCAGTGTCGGAATCTTTGTCTGAGCTCCGCATGGCTCTAAGGTCAAATGAATCTCTCTTCAACTGAAACACAATAATGAATTTTCCTTATGATCTTGAACCAGACGGGCTGCTGCTGTATAGACACAATATAATTACAATACTATTTTCCAAAAGTTTCGTTGGAGAATATTGAAGATCAATGCTGGTTTTTAAATGACTTCTAAATATTTTTTGAAAGTACTGCACATCTCACAGGAAGTTTTATGGAAGTTACATTGTGCAAATACAGGTGTGCAGTTCGAGAAGTGGGAATGAAAGTGGCATTAGAGCTCTGTGTACTGTCAAACTAATTTTAAAACTGTTATTTTCAGGTTAAAAAAAAGTGCAAGAGAGTTGCTTTAAGCTACCTTGTTTATCTTGTGTATGTTTTGTCTTACGATAACAAAAGGCCGACTGGATGTTTGGCTTGGTTGGTGCCAGATGACACTTAAGGCTCTCTCGCCCAGCTTGTGCGCTGCCTCTGGGGCTGCTTTCCATTCCCCAACACCATGGCTTTGAATACTACTTGAATAATTTGAATACTCATTTACCTCAGGGACATAAGTCTTCTGAATGTTAAACCATTCTCTCCCAGAAAGAGTTTCCGCACCAATGGTGTCACAAATCTCCAGAAATGGACAGCACTCATTGCCAGAGGGGGAAAAAAACACGAGCTCCAGGGATATATGCACTCCATCATTCCTCTGACCAAAGGCTCTGAGTAATCATGATGAGGTCATCAATGCATTTTATCTTAATCTCTACTTCAAAATTCACTTTTTTTGTGGGTTGGTGGCTTCATTAGACATTTAACACAACCTCCTAATGGCACACTGTGAAGAACTCTTCTTGGATGGACCCGACGCTCTTTCTGTCCTGAAAAATATTTCTGATCTGACACATCTGTCACATTCTGACTCTCACAAATTTTGAACTCCTCATCACATGCAGCATTCAAGATCTCCTGCAGTGAACTTGCTCCCTTAAATTCGGCAGTACTGTTACATTCAATACGTTGTGACAACAAAGGTCTGAATTCCTTAAATGGTTTTGTCATAAGAGTGGTCATGGGTAAGGACTTGGGTGAATAGTATATGACAGTGCCTTTACTGCTATACAAGTTAGAGTCACTGTCATTTCCTGCTGCCATTGATCCGTCTGGGTTCTCACACTGACCCTTTTGAAAGTCCCCTGATGCTTTTCAACACTGATGGCCCTCTCTGTCATACCGCTGCTGCTCAGGAAAAGGGAGAACAACTTTTAGCCTTGGCCAGGACCATGACAGTTTGATCTATCGGTCAGTTAGTCCACCACTTCCATTCATATGCTATATATAATTTAAGATTAAGAAATCCTTTTGGGTATAAGAGTATCCAACATTAAAGTACTATACAACATAAAAATAATGAGGCAATCACAAAAGTAGAATGAAAGGATGGAGCAAAATACATTGTACAAGGGACAGCAGTACAACAACCTCAAATTGTAACAAGAAAAAACAAATCCTAGATAAAACAGGCTTGGGATGCTGTGGTTATATAAAAGCTTAATTACCTAAATCAAACTAAATTGTGAGACAAAAGTATAATTTGAGAAATGACTGAAAAAGACTAAGTGAAGTGGATCCTCTCAGACATTAGTCTCTGGGTCTGAACAGAAAAAGCTCAATCAATCCTGGCCTTTGGCCACTGCTCAATGATCTCAGCTCTACATGAAGGCTTTTAAAAACAATTCAGTGGAGTATCTTGTTTTCAATGCTTTAAAAGCCAGCAGCAAACCTCTGAGGCTGCCAGTATCAGGCTACATCCATACTACTACAAACGAAAACGCATATCACATCACCACTCAGGTACACTGGGCATGCCTGTGCTGGTGTCAGGGCAGTAGTCATAATAGTAGTTATTATAAATTAGTCTATCCAACCCAATAAACTGAATTGCAAACTGGATGAATAATAATAATAAAACTGTTATGCTACGATGACGAGCAAAAAAGATGACTGGAGAGGAGAGGAGAGGAAAGATGACTGAGAAGAAAAGAGAGGAGAGATGACTGGAGAGGAGAGGAGAGATGACTGGAGAGGAGAGGAGAGGAAAGATGACTGGAGAGGAGGAGAAGAGGAGGATAAAGGATGACTGAACAGAGGATCAATCATAAACTATTTGCCAAACCTTTTGCGAAAACAACTGTTCTTGTCTCCATAGATCTATTGCAATGCATATTTCTGTTCATTGGTAAAAAATAATACCATAAAATATTAAACACTGAGGGCCCTTATGTGTTTGCTGTCTTATGTCTTAAGTCTAATGTATGCATGCTAATTTAAATATATGTATGTGTATTTTGTATAATTTTATATACTTACTCAATTGTATTAAATAACAAAATACAGAAAAATGAGTTGTGAGATTTTGGTCCCCCCAATGTTGGCTTCATGACCAAGGCCTTGGCTGGTGTATTAGCATGTCTCCTACAAATGTAAGCAGTTGTATCATTGTAAAATGCACAACAGCTGTTAGCAAAGACAACATTGTCAGCAACGCTTGTAAGTGATTATCCATGTTGCGTCCTACACTGCTGAGGCCGATGCTGCTCCAGAAGGGGGTCACGTCATAGGAGTCTGACAAATCAGCAAAGACTACATCGTGAAAGAAAAGATCCAATAAGCAAGCGGTTGTATCTTTGTCATAATATTCACACACCTCTGCAGTCCCAGAGCAGTGTGGACACCAGTTGTCTCTGTAGCAGGGTTTATATGAGGGCTGTTGATAATTCCAGATTGACATACCTCCGACTCATTTCTGACTATTCATAATCCAAATTCAAGATACCTTAAAGTAAGTTTGAACTAGTGAGTATGGTGTTGTAGATATCATGAACTTGAATTATGATTAGTCAGAATTAAATCGTAGATATCTGAAGCTGGAATTAAAGATTAAAATATAATATATTCAGAGCAATTCCAATAGTTCCTTGCACTCCAGGGTTAGTAACCTAATGATAATTCATCTGGATTGCAGATATCTGTAGTGAGAGATCACACACACATGACAAAAGTAGTTTGAATATTACTATGTATTTACAGATGTTGAACATTTGAGTTGTGTTTGTGATCCATGCTGGGATCTACTTTTGACACCAGTGGCTCTCTACATGTTCCTTACTCGTGTCAGCCATGCTTCCACACCTCAGAGCACAGATCACTGTGAGACTCTCAACAGGGAGGTGCACTATACTGTCAGGGGGAGAAACGCATCAATTAGAAATGAGCAACTAAACTACCCATGACGCTCTGGTCATTACTTCTTGTGTTTTGAGGTCTGGACTGTTGGTCCAGCACCACATGATAAATTACCCCGCTTATTTATAAGAGCGCCTGAGCTGGCAACCCCCAACCCGCACACCCACAGTCTATCGCCGAAGCGCCTATCAGAATTTAATTAAGAAATGTGCAACGAGACACAATACACTCCAACGTATAAAGACAAATGGTAAACAATAAGAAAATACAGCATGACATGTGGATTGTATTTCCTCAGACATACTGCTAAATCAATATGTCATCAAGCATCCCTTGAAGGGGGAGAGAGAACACGTTTTCTGTTATTCTTCAGCTCAACAGCTTGTATGGATTTTCTCTCGACATGTTTATTCAAGTATTTCAACAAAAACTGAAGAGAGGATTTGGCCCTAAATTGGTTAAATGTAGAAATGCAATTGTAAAACTCACTAAACACAAAGTGAAAGTTACTGTGGGATGCCAACACAAATGGTTTAGAAGATCATTTTAAGAAACAGCTTAGAACCAGACTTTGTCACACAATGTATTGCCACCCTGCAAGCACAGGTAGATTGCCTCCACCACTTTGTTTCTGACTGAAAAGTTTCGTGATTTGATAGATTGTGTGGAACTCTGGTGCACAATCATGTGATGATTCTGGAGACTGTCTAACTTGTCTATAAAATAAAGCAGTACTAAAAACTTCACTGTGGTATCCTATGATTAATCCATGGTCTTGAAATTTAACCACCAAACTAATATCGTTGATGATGCTCAGACTCATTTAGCTGTCCTGTTTTCTGTGTAGAAATAACACTAGGAAGCTTAAGGCAGAGTTGGCCATTCTGGCATTAAGAACCTAGCCCCATGTGCTCCCCCTATACAGTGGCAAAGATCATTTTCCACTGGTCAAAAAACACCCACAAACACCAGATTTTTTCAGCAATAGGAAAGGATAAAATCAGCATTAACACCGAGGTCAAAGGACTCTGGAGTAGACACGGGTTCTGATTGGCAGCGATGGAAACAAGGCATCGGGGTGAACGCGCCAATTTGGCAAGAGAGTGAGGTGAGAGAGCACCTCAGTGTTCGGTGCATTTGTCACATCGAACCTGGCACACCAGGGGGAAAAAGCAGAGAGGCTAAACTACTCAACTGAAAATCGATAACTTTTTTTTTCCCATTGGGCTCACACATGTAAAAAAGATATATGTGACACTTGCCCGCTTGGTGACACAGCGACTATCTTCAGGCCTCCGGGGATATCTCTCTGTTTTTGCAATGGTTGTTTGTTATTTAGCCCTGACATTTATTCCCTTTTATACAGGAATAGGTTAAAAAAAAAAACACCTCAGCTCAGCTTGGTCACTCAAAGGACAATTTCACACAGTTAAAATCCAACCTATTCATCCATCAACTCCTGTTTCATAACTGTCTGCAAAACAGTTTTTACTCTTTCATAGGAGGCGAAAAGTAAAATGATGCAACACAGCCGGTAAGTCTGTCTCTGTTTTATATTCCTCGGCTCTCTCGATCAACAGTCAAATTCTCCTGGTTCAAGTTCATCTATGTTGAACTCTGTGCAACAACATTTTCATGAATTAATTTTTAAAGTTATGAATCATGGTGTGTCCCAGACTTTAATTACTGCTCTTCCTCAGTGTGTGTGAAACCCTTCTCTCCAGCGCCTCTTTGTTTGATTTAATTCACATTCGAGAGGTTACTGTGATATAAGTGTTCAATAATTTAGTATGGCCCCCAAAGGATGTTATAAAAATTGAAATTGGCCTTGGTAGCAAAAAGGTTCTCCACCCCCTAGTCTAGATATTCATACTTTCAAGGGGACTGACAACACGGTAGCAGACATGCCGTCCCACGGTTATCATGTATAATGACTTATAACTGTGTTTGTGTTTGAGTGTGAGTGGGTGTGTGCGTCAGCCTGTGTCTCCCTCACTCTCTTTGTTCATGGCTTCAGATCCAGGTGATGGCATCTTTTGGCACATCTGATGATAGAATTGATAAGATTGTACGTTTATATTGTACGTTCAGAATTTTCTTTTTAATTCAGGGTATTACAAAGCAGCAATAGTTTCTACATTTGAATAAATGCATACAAACACACACACTCATTAAGATTCATTACAAGCTTTTAATCCTCTTTGAGTTCCTCAATGTAGATTTTCATACTGCGCTATTTATACCAACTAATGTGACCCTCTGTATAAATTATGCATTTTTCCCTTTAGGGAATTTAAAGTTGATTTTAAAGACATCCAATAAGATGAACACCCACAATCATGCTTTTAAAAGCAGTCCTGCAGAACAAAATGTCCTGACAAATAAGACAAACAGGAGATGTGGTTACATTTAGGGCCTGATCTACTAAAATCCCAAACAAAGAGTGATAAATTACTTGTGCATTCTAAAAGATTGCATGTTTAGTTTGTGGGCGTTTTGCAGGCAATCTACTAAAAGTAATTGCACAAATGATAAAAGGTGCAAACATGGTAGAGGACGGTACTATTTAAATGAGTGTTTTGCGCGTGTTACTGGTTTCCGCCATGGAGCATTACAGAGAGCAGAGTGACCACAAGTGCTTGAGCCACAGCACAGAAATATTAATGGAACTCATAGAAACTCGATATGGGAGAGAAAGTAAATGCTGTGGGTCAAACAAAAACTGATGAAATTAAGAGAAGATGGCAGGACATAACAAAAACAAAAGAAAAAAGCTCATAATAAAACCTTGGCAAATAAGACAGGTGGGGGGGCCGGTGGAAGAGATGCCTCTGACCAATATTGAGCAGCAGGTGAGAGCTGTGGCACGAGCGCTCAGGCGCGACACTCGGGCCGCTGTAGCGCACACCAGAAAGCTGGACAGTGCTGTATCTGGTGTGACGATGGCCATCAGTGCCCTGACAAGAGAGGGATTATTTTTGCTTGTGTCAATCCACACATGTTAACACGAGCAGAACAAAACCTGTTCTCTCCGTCTTCTTCCATGCCGTCTCCTCCTCACCACAATAACTGCAGCCATCTGTGCGTAACGCTGTGCCGATTAGCAGTTACCTTTCAAACGTACTAAATATGGATGCAGCCACAACCAATGTTTTTCAGGCTTTTTGAAATCACATTGCGTGTGCTAAATTGAAATATTTGCATCTGCTCCTCCCAGTATTTTGCAAACTTGGAGAGAAGTGCCAAATATTGCATATTCATTAAGGCAAACATATTAAATGGACAGTATATTATTCTGCACACAATCCTCAGTGTGCAGCGTTAGTAGATCAGCTGCATGTTTTTTTGCAGGTGAAATCAAGTTTGCACACATCTTTACACGCGCAAACCTTTAGTAGATCCGGCCCTTATTTTTTGCAACGGAGTTTAACAGGTGACTGGATTTCATCAGCCTCATCAAGAAACTGAAAACCAACAACAATCAACTGGTTAAGCCAAACAGGAATGATTTAAGGAGGCTGCAGCTTGGGTTGATAACACATTTCAAATTGAATGCAAAGGCAAACAGATGCAATACTGTTCGGAGGCACAAATGAGTTTGCATGCAGGAACACACACACACACACACACACACACACAGTTCTTAAGGGTCGAGGCAATGCAACCAAATCATCTTGGCATGGTGATTTATTCATTTGCTTCTAGCAATAACTGAGAATATTGTTAGCGCCCCACCCATAAATCTATGTTATTTTCCTCAACATAGAGATTTAGAGAGCAGAGGCTGCCAGGGGAAATTGTGATGATGAAGCACGATCGTGACTTTTCCATGAGGAACCTGCTAAACAGCGAGCACAAGAGTGTTAATGTGTGAGATTGTGTGATTTCTGACCATTTGAGTGATGACAAGTCAATGACTTCATACTGAACTGTGCAATGGAAAGTCCACACACACACACACACAGAAAGTAGTCAGTGTAATGTACAGTACACAAGATAATGAGTGCAGCTTCAAAGCAGCACCTGAAGCTCTATTCCTGTCAGTGTGACACTTCCTTTAAAAAAAGAATTTCAGTTTCAACATAGTAGGTGGCAGTTATAGTCTAACGTGTACAACATTGTGTTGGAACACAAACGCAGGTCATCAATCGACAAATGCTTTTCCACAGCAAAACATGCACACTGAAACAGACAAGATGAAGACTGTTGCATCCAGATCCATAGCAAGGGCTGAAAGAATCAAGGTAAATTGGATTAAATATGCCTGGTTAGTGATAACATTAGTATAATGTTTGCATAAATTGCCTCTGTCACTATGTAAATATGTTACCATCATTATGCAGATGAAGTTTAGATTTACATAACCATTTCACCTGGGGACTATAATCCCATACAAGTTGTGAGAGAGCACATTGAAAGAACGTAGCGTATTGGATGTGCCAGAAATGTCTTCAGTTAAACAAGTAGTAAGTACTGTTTGTTTTAGGCAGGAAATAACAATTTAGAGTCATTGCTCAGGTTTGATCTGCAAAAGTTCAAAAGCACAAACCAAGCCTGAAGTCTTGTTGTTGTCATGGATTTCAAGTTATACTAGAATTATAACAGCCAAATTAACAAAAGTTCAGTTTATGACCATAATTACATATCAATTAAAAGTTTTTATTTTTATAGTCTTTACATATTAGACCTTGAGCTTTTGTATATTCCTCATTCTTCAGGAAAGTGACCTCTGATGGTCGACAACACATGTGGGTGAGGGGCTTCCTGATGTGCCATGTCATAGGCCCAGCAGACTGTAACGCCTGGGCCTTTAGTATTCTATTTCCTCATGTATAAGTAGACCCATTCACTCAATTCGTTGCCAGGACCCCAGTGTATGAAGCTGAGCATCTACTGGTCCTGCACCAACACCAAATGGAATCAATGCTTTTTCTTTAAACATATGTTAAATGACTTGACTTGTTGAAGTGGTTGAGTTCTCACACAACGTGGCTGCAAAGAAATGGCAACAAGGATGCCACAGAGGCTAACAGTTAATCAAGCTAGTAGGTTGGAAATGTAATGAAGGAAATACAAACACTGAGGGACTGATCTACTCAAGATTTGCACGTGTAACAACATGTGCAAACATGATTTCACCCTCCAAAAAACACGCAAGCTGATCTACTAACGTCGTGCTCTGATGATTGCATGTAGAATAACACAAGCTGTCCATTTAGTTTGTTTGCCTTAATGAATATGCAGTATTGGGCATTTCTACTCGAGTGCGCAAAATATTGGGAGGAGCAGGACCGTTTTTTTGTCAAATGACATATCTAAATATATATTTAGATATATAAGTACATAATTTGTATACTGTTCAAAAGTTTAAATGGATTAAATCCATTATAAAAGATCAATTAAAGCAATGACCTCTGGGTTCAAAAACCTGCTGAAATCTCAAGATCAATATCTATTTTACTACCTTGATAAAGGGTGGTTTAATTACAATACACAATTAGTGTATAGACAACTGGATAATTAAAGGAACCCAACAGAATAAAAGAATGTTTTCACAGCAGCCATTTTGGCATGAAGACGTGGGTAAACATGGGTGTTGTTAATGACATCGATGAAGGTTCTATTTAGGTACGGAGCCTTAATTAGTGTGATTAGCAACATCTCTTTTTAACTAATATCTCACGTCGAAAAAAGATTCCTGCTCTCGACACTCGCATGTGTGCTGGCCTGGAGAGGGGCCCTGCTCCCGTGTGCAGGTCACAAAGGCTGTCTGTAGCACAATGGGATTGGGTTCCTTAGTTTTCATTTCTATATTTATGTTAAACTTGATCCAATTCAGCACCCTTTTATGTTACGTCACAAAAGACTCCATAAGCCACAGTGGTGTATATAGAAATATATTATATATATATATTTTATATTTTTCTTACCTCTAAGTTTCTAAATAAAGGTACAGTCATTATCATGGCAGCAGTATCGTAATTGATAAAGATGTGGATAGTTGAGTTAGTTGTAGTTTCTGCAATCATCACTATTTTATTTTCAACTAAATTATCTGTGCATTGAGAAAATACACAGGAGACTGGTCCATTAAGAAAATGATCCTTTGTTGCAGTTGGATATAAAATAGTTGAAAGAGCTCCACATCAACTGGGGACCTTTTCTGCATCGGGTACTTTTTTAGCGCAGGGCTTTTACTTGTAAGAGAGTAGTTTTCCATGTGGTATAAGTACTTTGTACTTAAGGAAAGGATGAGAATACTTAATCATCAATTTCATAATAATAATAATAATTGTGAAATACCCCATACTGTGGGCTGATCAGACTGCTGTGAAGCGTGGACCATTGCCATGGTAATCAATGCGTTCAAATAATTCATTTCAATTGTTATTATATATGCATTACCAGCCCCCCCTCCATAATTATAAGTATGAGATAGTACTCCAACATTATTATTAATTATGCATCAACATGGATTATTATTATTGATTCTTAGAGACAGACATTGTAATCAGTACACACACAGCTACCTTGAAAAGGATCTGTAATACTTCCTGCACACTTTATGTACAGCACTTTATTGCATTATGTATATTACTGCACAGGTACAGATGAGATGCCACTTGCCTATTCACAGCATATTTACTTACTCCTACAATGCAGATGGAGGATAGAGCAGTTTCTGGTTTACTTAGAGAGGAAGTAGGTAAAAGACTCATGGTCACTTTGTACTAATAGCTTGTAAATATATGGACATTTTCAATACAATGGTACTATGTTGAGAAAAGTTGAGATCCCTGTCTGATCATGTCACTCAGCCCTTAGCAACATCTTTAAATAGTTCTGTTTCCACACTCACACACTCAATATCTACATATTTATATTGAGAGAGAGTTTGATTTGCATTATAAGATGTTGAGTGAACCATGATGCCGCCACATCAGGAGCTGCCCACCGGGGTTAGTATTTATTTCGATTTGGTTTGTAACACTCTGTAACACTATTCTGTTTGATAATAATTTGGGTGCACACAATTAAGTTAAAATTCTGTCACAGGGTCTTTTGAGTTGTTGCTAACATAAACCTTTTTGTTTGCCTCACTGAGCTCCTGAAGCCTTTTGCCAGAGGGAAAGATGTGGCCTTTTAAAGACAGCCCGCAGGAAGTGGGAGAGGCCATCAGAGACTGAAGAAGGGGTGGGGGGACTTTGAGTTAATATTTCTCAAATCCTTTCTTTTTATGGTTTCTTTATCATTGGCTTTACACAAAAATGTCTTTTTAGATTGTATTATAAATTATATTTGAGATATTTACTTTTGTAACTTTCTTTCAATTTTACACCATGGTCCCTGACAAACCACTACCCTTGGGTTGTTTTTGCTGAATGTAACAGCAGCAACACTGCCTCAAGTATGTGAGTTAATCATAATTGTGTGTCAGGAATGTCAGAGTGCATCCTCTGAGTTCTTCGTGTTGAGTGTCCTCCTGTGGCAATTAACCATGCCACCGGGGTCTCTCACACTCAGCCAAAGACAAAACTGTTGCTTTTCAGCATACTTTGTTCACACTATACACACGTGAGCGAACATACATGAACTGAACTTAAAGGGTCTCGCTTTGAAGCTCAGTCCTTCCTAGTTTCTTTCCTGTGTCTCTGTCCTCGGTCCGTCTCCTCGTGAGGCAGCTCAGCTGCTGCCTTTTAAACCTGAGGATCAATCAGCTAACAGCTCTCACCTGCACTGATCGATCCTCTGTTACAGGTGGAGGTGCTCTCCCAGCTACCTCCACACCTCCAAAAGAAACAGAGGACTTTGGTGAATCTTCCCCAAATCGAAGGATTAACTATTCTTTGTGGACTTTGCCAACCTGCTTTGGATTACAATTTGGAGTAGAGTCACTTTGTGCTCACAAACTGTCATCGACAAGGGATCTTGTGTGGATTAAGGGACTCTGTATGGATTTGTGGCTCTTCACTGGCTCACCTAAGCTCCATGGCTATCGATTACAAAGGCCATGTAGTCCCCCACCCCACTAATCAGTATTGTGTTTATCAGTATTATTCATCAATGAACTCTATAAGTTGCATTTAAAGAATAGTTGTAGCATTAACTTTGGGATTCTTTCAAGATAGTCTAACCACAAATGAATGTGTTGACCATCAATGGTTCTTTAAGGTTACTTTAGTCAGTAAATCCAACTGATCCTTGGGACCGTACTAGGACTCTACAGTAAATCCTTGCAATTAACCAAGAGCTCAGAACTCTGAGAGGAGAGCTGCAGTTAAAGGGTTTGGTTGATGGATGTATCCAACTCAAAGAGGGGGGGGTCACTCAGCGGGAGCGGGATAGGCACTCAGATTTGGGAAGTCAGAAGCTAGAGCTGCTTTCACAGACCACACGACTAGTCGACCATCAAACCCACAAGTCGTTCACCTGTGGGTTAAGCGTGGTGCAGTATTAAAGCAGCAGCAGGCGATATGCAGCAGGGGCAGCATAGAAAAAGTATTGTTAGCTTGTGAATATGAATTTAATGTTGCTGCACAAGAAGCCCTCACCGTTTAAATAATGCTGACATGTACCAGACACTAGATATCAAAAAATTAAGGGGTTTGTCAGATCTATAAGCTGTTCACAAGTCACACAGAAACTCTGAACACTCTAAGCACCGATCACAGAACTAGATAAATACATAGATATAATTGTTTCAGCTCCTTTACCTTTAAACAGGCCTTGCTTCATCACCAGTTTCTGTGCAAAAATATCCAGCACTTAAAAATCCATGGCCCTGACCAGATTGCTGTACCCATAATACTAATTCTACACTTTGTTAATGAGGAGACTTGCATTATGTGGCATAATTAACCTTTTCCACCAATCACTTTTGGGGTTTTTTCTATATCCACTTATATTTTTGTATTTTGTGTTTTGTGTATCTGTTGGAGACACCACTCAGGAACCAGTCATTAACTTTAACCGAGAATATTCTACACAGCACTGCACAGTTAATACCACTGGGATACCACGTTCGACCATTGGTGGAATATAATCTTCACAATATTAACTTTTGAAAAGTTTATTCAGAATACCCCTGCAGCCATGGAACCTTTAAAACAGTACGTAACAGTTCCAAACTCTTTGTCAATCAAATGTGACAAACACCTCTTAAGTCTCTGCTGCTGTCCCTCCATGGTTGCGCTATATGACAGCTACTCTGATTTCTTGGATGATCATGTATCTTTTGTTCTGTCACGGTTGTGATGAAGGAACTTAGATGGAAATGAAAAACTGGACATCTATGCAATGCTACACACAACGTTTGTCAGAAAGTCAGAGGAGTCCTCTCAGTCTCTGTTACGTTTCTGTGTTACTTCCTTGTTTGAACAGTATATTTGCACAGTATACAATATTTGCACTGAGAAGAAAGCATTAATTTGCACAGTGAAGTATTTGCATGATTAATAATGAGGACAAGCAACTGTTGTCATGGTGTTTTTAGAATAACTGTGTGTATTACATAATGTAGTTGCTCCAGACACTGGGTGGTGGGAAGAGGTGAAATATCTGATTCACCTTTAAAAATATATTTTAAATAATATTCAGTATGGGCAGGTTATGAGTGCCATAATGAATGAAGTAGTCAATTTTACTTTACATGCAGACAGTGTTGGTCACCAGGAAGAAGAGTCAGGTGAGATATCTTTGCCATCTCTCCAGGATTTATTTTTCAAATTATATTCAATAAGAGCAAGCTATGAGTGTCATTATGAAAAAGTAGCCAATTTGCTTTTAATTTTTTCAAAAATCTTCTGAAACTTGACATGCAGACATTGGTTGTCACCATTAATTTGAATAGGGTGAAATATCTTTGTCACCTTTATTTGACATGATATTTATTATAAGCAAGTTATGAGTTACACATTAAAGAGTTTCTAAATTGCCAACATTTCTACAGAAAAAAAATTCCTCCGAAACATGACATGCAGACAGTGGAGGTCACCGTGAATGAGAGTTGAGCTGAAACACTGTCACCTCTCAAGGATTTTTAATATTTAATTTGAGCAAGTTATGAGTGCCATAATGAAAAGTAGCAAAATAGCCTTGAACATTCTACAGGCAATTCTTGGTTAATCAGCAGCATAGACTATATTAATACTACATACTGTTTACATGCATGTATTTTTAGGATTAAAACCCCAAAAATATAATAAACATTTGTTATGTGTTCTCACTCACATGTGATCTCCTTTCTCCAGCTTCCTGGATGCGCAGTTAAAGCAGTCCCCAGGGAAACAAGTCCCTTTTTATTATTCCGGGAGGGTTCAAATGTGCAGGAAAGGTATAGGTGGTGGGTGAAGTATGCACGGTTTGTGTTTGTGCAGGGTGTTTAGCAAGTACTGAATTGAAACTTGATGGTTAGTTGCACTATGGCTCTGTCCAACATCTCTCACTAATAATCAGTTTGCCATTTTGTAGTGCTGTCTGAATGTTTAGTGTATTTTTTAAAAACCTATATAGTGGACTAATTCTATTGCAAAATGAAAATCTCGAAAAAGTAGTGCACAAGCAAAAGGTCACTAACCGAGCAATATATATACCATCATGCATTGCGTGTGTGGCATTTAGGAAGAAAAATGGTGGAGAGGAGAGAAGGCGGCAGCAACAGCCTGACCTGTCCTACAAATATAACTAAGAGCAGAGCATCACAAACTGTAGCAAACAGGTTTATTTCACATTCAAGTGCAAATAAACCTTTAAAATTTATTAGAGGATTTTCTATCGGTGGTCGAAGTAGTTTGTTATAATCCTATGACAATGACTTAATTACTGACGCACAGAAATTGCACTGAGTTGTGTATCAAAGCATTTATTTATTTTTTGCAGATGAGCTCACTATATAGTGCTCTACATAGAATTTTCTCTATAGAGAAGTAGCGGTGAGTGAGTGAGTGGCTAATTTTGGACACAGCTGATATCAGGCTGCCCTTTGTTCTTTCCTAGTTGGGCCTGGAGAACGCTGCTGAATATTCCCATGTCTGAAACGGACATTTGTGAATCACTGTGAATAAATACCCACATCTGGGGTTTGCAGAATGTCTTTATGTCCTGATGACAAGGTTAGTCCCAAACTATTACTTGGTAATGTTATTAGCAAAGAAAATAAAAATCCTGATTATTCTCAGGGAAGTTGTGGAGGACTTTTGGCTGATTATTTAAGATGGACATGTGGTAATGGCATCTACTGGAAGTGGAAGTCACAATGAGTGATATCGATGTGTTTGGTGCATCGGTCTTGAGGCACACACGACTACAAACCTGAGCAGTCACCTCACCTCTCTGTGCGTATGATCTGTGCTCAGCTCTGTGTAGCTCGGATGAAACAACTGGTCTGGCAGGTTCATGACGTGTGTGGATATTCTATCCATTCTCAGAATCATCATGAGGTTTCTAAATTTGGTTTGAATTTTGAATTTGAGATCTTTTCTAGTCTTGATGACCACTCAAAGCACTTTACAGTACAGTTTGCCAGTCACCCATTCACACACACACACACACACATTCATACAGTGCATCCATTAGCAGCACTTTCTTTTCTATGAGGGGCAATTCAGGGTTCAGCTCCTTGCCCACAGGCCAGCCTTCTGGTTGGAGGACCGCTCTACCCCTCAGCCACAGCTGCTGTTTTTGTGTGAAAACAGTGGGTGACAAACATCCTCTTCCCTCTCAGCTCTCAGTGCATTTCAGCTGTTTAATAGTTGTGCCTCAACTATGCAGCAATCATCTATCACGCACAAATTCAGAGCATCTCTGTTGTACCTTTGTCCATCTGTTAAAAGGCTCGATTGATTTGAATTTCACACATATCCTATTTGTTATTAATAAAATAAAATCATGCACGACTTAAATAAAATAAGAAAAGGGGAAGCAGGACCAGAGGATAAAAAAAAACCAGATTTCTCTTTCCATGTATAGATAGTTAAACAGCATATGGTTTGAGGCTATGAGTTAAATTAGAGAACTCCTCTGATAATAAATACAGCCGAGTACAGTGCATTTATATGTTTAGAATGTGTGACATGTAAACAGCTTGCAAACATGAAAGTCCCAGTATAGCAATGCGTGCAGAATTAACGCTTCGAGCCACATACAGTTCAGAGTATATCAAAAACAATGAGTGCATCTGGAGGCCTCAGAAGCACTGTCACTTGACACTTTAATTTTAAAAAAGTGACTAACCTCTGTGCTGATGATATTTTAGTTTTCTATCTTGCTGCCTTTAACTCAGTAGTGACCTCTGTCAGAGTATTGACACACATGGTGCAATGGAATGTATGGCCTAGGTGCTAAACCAGTGAACTTGGTTTATAGGAGATGTGGTGATAATTTGTCACAACAGCAGCGTTAACAAGACCAGACAGAGACCACCAATCTTCCCCACCGTGGGGCCAGTTGTTCACAGTAAATGTACCAAGATAGCACCATAATTCGACAGTGATATAGTGATGTCTAAAAATGATACATGCCACACCTTTGAATCCAACAAGCGTCCCATAACGCTCACACACACACACACATTTTTAGCCATGTTGTTTACATGGCTTTAAAGGTAACAGTGTATTTCAGTCAGTCAGTTCACCACCGTAAGATGGTTTCCCATGTTTCTTTCTACAGACATTTATGGTCCATAGTTGTGGAATTCTTTGAAAGATCCAGTGTGTAAGATTTAAGTGAAAGGGATCTATTGTCAGTAATTTAATAATCCTCATGATGTTTTCACTAGTTTGTTTCATCTAAATTGTATGAGTTGTAGTTTTCTTTACCCCAGAAAAGACCCTTTATATTTAAATACTTTATATTTACATCGAGGGGACCCTCTCTACGGAGGCCGCCATGTTTTTTACATTAGTCCAGACTGGACAAACTAAACACCTTCTGAGTTTTTATGACAACTGAAGCTACCACAGGTTCTTTTTCATGTTTAGAAAGAAAGGATGAGGTGAGGGGTGTTCAGCTGCAACATGACACTTCACCACTAGATATCACAAAATTCTACACACTGTACCTTTAAGTCACCAACCTAATTCAGGTTCAGACCAAAGGTCCAGACATTCAACATTCCCAGATGATGCATCAAAATGACTTTGTGGATCCTGTGGCATCATCAGGTTTTCTAATGGGCAGATTGCCATCACGTTTTGACCACTGTATTCCTTTATTAGACAAGTTAAAATATTCCATCATACATTACATCCAGAGTAGGGTGAGGACCCAAGAGCAGACGCCACACAGCAAGGTGGGCATAATGTGTGGACTAAAGCAAGCAGGCAAACTTAATGTTCCAAAACTTAAGCACAAAGAAATCCAGGGAAAAAACTAAAAAGGAAGCATGAGGGACGTTAAAAGAAATTGAAGCATGACAAAAGTGAAAAGTAAGAAATAAACAAAGGTCTTAATGGAAGAACTGCCAATCACAAATGAGGGAACTAGAAAAAAAGACTGGAAGTAAAGTAACTCGACAAAGTAAAACAGGAAATAATTAACTCAAATTCCAAATAAAGATTAAAGCTGCCAGCAGCGTTGACCAGGCCCTAGCTGGCTGCGGCCGTGGGGGTTCAGTCACCGTATGAGGTGGCGTCTAATTTCCGCATGTGAACCAGACATTTGAGGAGGCAGAGCATTGTATTTAAAAATGAGGATTTTTCAAGTTATAGAGAAAGATATTTCATAGTTTTTTTTTCACAATTGGATGACCACGAATACATTCATGTTGATAATATGTGTTATTTTTCCAGATGCTTGTTGTTGACGCACTGATTTGTACGAGTGCGAATGGAGAGATTGTGTCAGATGTAGTTGAAGCCAGCTGTGTTGTGCCAACTGTGGGCGTGCGTCCTGACAGAGGCGTCAGAAATGGTGACAGAAAAGAGGCGACGATACGTTCAGCAACTCAAATTTTTATTAAAAGTGGACAAAGCTTAAAGCGGCGTAAATGAAGTACAGATGTTGTGTCTGTGCTGGGGGTGTGTGCCTAAAGGTGTGATCATGTGGAGTCAGCACAGTGTGTGTGGTTGCTAAATGGGTTAGACAAGTTTTGCAGTGAAATGAAACCAAAAAAAACAAAAGCACAGACCCAAAATGTGATGACCTCTGATTTCTATATGTGTTCCATGCACATTTGTTATTGTTATGTGATTGTTCATTGTGAGCACATTTGTGTTTGCAAGGGAAAAATATATGATGCGCTGTGATGAAGCACTGTCATATATAATAAGATTTGCCATAACAGCATAATAGTAGAGTAGATGAGTGCTTAAATTGCTAGATGCACAGACATATTTGCAGTTACAGCCACATGGTGTGGTTACTTTTATATTTGTCAGCAACAGGTCAGTACAACACGAGCACAGCAGAGAAGTGACATTGTAGTGACAAAGAATTAGATACACTTTATTCATCCCACAACGGGGAAATTTACAGCGGAAAGAAAGTGTAGTATACACTACAGAAATTAAAGTTGAAAAGGCAATAACACAGAAAAAAAACAGACAGGACCTTAAAATCAAAATATAGAGAAACCCAACAGTTCCCACAATGAGCAAGCACTTTGGGGACTGTGGAGAGGAAAAACTCCCTCATTAACAGGGAGAAGCCTCCAGCAGAACCAGGCTCAATGTGGACGGTCATCTGCCTCGACCGGTTGGGGTGAGCAGAGAGAACGGGGGAAGGAGATGAGAGATGGGTGGAAAATAGGGGAGAGAAGAGAGAGTGATAGTGTGGAGGGGGAAGTAGACCCCAGATGTTGACCCATCAGGAGAAAATGTCACATGTGTTCAGCAACATTCGCATCGTCATTCAAAGTCTTGTAAAAAGAGGAATACAACATGTCGTTTCCACTTCCCTCAATCAAAATCTGTGAGTTTTTGCGCACGGGCCCCTAATAAATCAAAGTCCATTACACAAAAAGTCAAAGCATCAGAATGATTCACAAGTGTAAACCAAAAACCTCTAAAGTGTTCCATGCAGTGCAATTCTGAACATCATGAAGCTCCCAATTTGCATTGCCTCTCATTCGTGTGCACAGCGGAGTCTCAACCTGGAGCCCGTCCAACATCCCTTTTAAAGTGCCCAATCAATGATTTGGATAAAATGTGACTGTGGCTTTCAAGGTGCAGCGAAAGTGAAAATTGTTTCCTCGCAAATAAATATAATTTCTGCTAGTGAGGAGGCTCAGGGGCGCTAAAGAGAACAATTTAACTGAAATAGATATTTAAGGCAACATGCATTTACGTAAGGACTAGATGCACTGTGTCCTTTTTTGGACAGCTGGTGGTTTTATGATTGTCACATTTTTTTTCCAAATGTCTGATAACCATGCAATGATGAGCTTCACAGCGCCATTTACAGGCACAAAGCACAATCCATCTGTAAACCCAAGCCTATAAAAATTGATTTTTCTTATGCCACAGAGCGAGTCTTAAAAGCTTTCTCTTTCTCTTGATTGTTATCATTTTTCCACTTGCCAGAAATCTGCAATTGCTACTTGAAATGAACTGTTTTGATAAGGTTTCATTCTTTTGTTTATGCACTTGGGACTGAGTCACCACTGCAGTATGTCCTCTTTGGTAGAAAATCATACAACTTTTAATACACATCATTTCTCCTCATGGGGCTTCTTGTAGCAGATCAACTGCTTATTTTGTCTGGCGGTAAAATACTTTGTGTCCTTAAAAAAAACATGAGTGGGATGATGACGGTAATGTTTTGTCCATATTTCATGTTGATTAACTCTCTGAGGACCAACAAAGTTAAAATGAAGAACAAGCAGCAATAAAACACGAATATTTATGGGGTTGGCATCACTAAGTCTTGTTCACATGCACGTTTAGGTTTATTTATTGTTCTGGTGTTCATCCACTGCAGCAACAGCATTTAAGGAACATGTCATGCTAACCCTAACCCACTCAGAATCATTTGTTTTAATTTCCATTTTCAGAAAATGAACGTCAGCGGATGTCTACAGAATTGGGTCCAGACTTTCCCTCGTGAACTACGCTGCAAGAGATTCTCTGTTCTGAGACGCGTTCACAACAACACAGAAACCTCGGAGCATTCAGGTGAGGGGTGGAGCAGCAGGCAGAAACAAGAAAGAGGGTAAAGTTCCATCTGCGGAGATCACGTAGTTTTGTTTACAGCACATCGACACCGGCCACGGCTCTCGACATCTTTGGCGGTGTCTTCTTCTTCTTCATCCATTGTTTAAACAGCATTTCAATCACTGTATTTCAGCAGTGAAACAATGCTTGTATGCTAACTCACTCAAAATGTTCAACTGTTGATATAGGAAAGTGAAGTATAGTATATTATAGTGCAGGATGGCATTAGAGTATTTGTCATGACCCCACATCATCCACAGTTCATGTCCAGCTCCAGATGTCCCCTGGACATTATTCCCTATCTTGCTTTCCCCTCATATCCTGTCATATCAAATCATTGTTGTAAAAACATTTTTTGATATTTCAAGCAAATTAAAACCAAACAACCACATGGATGGTTACTGAGAAGATGTTTGATTTGAAAAAGCAGCACCCTAACCCTAACCCTAGCACGGGAGAGAACAACATGGCGTTACCTGATTTGACTCAAATAGCCAAGACTGAAACACAATCATAAAAGTAGACCAATATTCAATTCCAGGTGATTTACTGCCAATCCAACATAAGATTGTTAACAATCTAACAACAATTCTGGACAATGACTGTTAAAGAAATGACTGGGGGAAATCCGTAAAAACTGTTTTGTTCGCCAAGTCAACAATCAAACATGGGCGGCCTCATGGAATTGTCTTGAGGGCCAGATCTGGAAACTGAGATATTGTTTTGGGTCCCTATTGTAGTGGTGCAAAAAGGCTTACTGTGGATTTATTACAAATTAACACAGCAGTTTAAACTATCTGTTAACCACAAATGTAACTTTCTTCCATTCTTTCTTTGTTTCTGCACTTTGCCAGTTTCCTTGTATTCATGATAAAACAGTGTGGACCCTCTCCCTGGAGTGACTGCTGAGGCACTATAATTATAGCTCCATCACCAGCAGATAATTCACTCAATTTGAAAAGCCTCCACTAAAGTAAATACCAACAAGGACAGCCTCCAACAGGCCTGATATGGAGAAAAAAGAGAATATTCTAATCACTCTGTCTGTAGACTCTCACTGTGGGGAGGGCCGCTTCATGGGGTGTGTGTGTGCGTGTGCATGAGTGTGTGCTTGTGCGCACACCAGGAGGGATGGACTCACTCAGCCTCATTAGCATGGATACAAATAGGTTCTTTACCCCTGATGTCTCATTGTGGAGACGTTTGGGAGAAATCGGAGAGTCTCGAATAAAGCCTCGTACATCACAGTCTGGGCGAAGAGGTGGGGTTACACAGACAGAGAGAGAGAGAGAGAAAGTGAGGCAGGCGATGGAAGGTGCGGGGAAATGTCAGGAATGAAAGAAGGCAAGAGTCAACATTCTGTCTCCCTCCCTCTAGACCAAAATGACAAAACTGTTCTCACAGGAAATTTGTTCTCACACAAAAACAAATGGCATCTTTTCATCACAGCCCCACTGCCGTCCCTGGAATACATCCAATAACAATGCTGTTCAAATTCTTGCTTTTGTGCCAATCTGTTCACGGCCAGTGAGGTTTGGTTAAGGTTAAAGAAAATCATGGCTATGATTGATAGAAAGATAAATTATGGATTTTCTTTATTTGGTCTATGATGGGACGATAACTTTACTCTGCTTTGAAGGACTATGCTACACGTCTGTCGACCTGCCTGAGCTCCATACTGTTAGAATGCTTTTCATGACATATAGGAAATACTTCCTGCATCGGCACCGCAGTTGGAACTGGAACTGTATTCAGTAAAAAACATTGCTTTAAAAAAATCATTGCAGTTTATGTAAGTGTTTTTTTTCTATCTAGGAGCTGCAAAATCGCTAAAAACAACACTCGGGCAGGTAAACAAACATTCAGACAATGTTTAATATTCAGGCTTAGAGAAACACCCGGGGGAGTACCTTTGAGGTGAGACAAAATGTTTTAAGCGTCAATGTCAGACCTTGTAAAATCCCAGAACAATAAAAAAGACAGAACACAGTATTACGTAGAAACGCAGCCGGAAAAAGAGAAAGAAAGACAAACAAACATTAACAGCTTTGAAAAGACACAATTAATTGCAAATAATCCGAATTTAGAGATTTGGAAATGTACCTTCATTTTTACTGTGAAGCAGAAGTCAAAGATGGAGAAATCGTTGGGCGTTGGGGGTGTTCAGTGATTTTTAATGATGATGGCAACTTGTAAGTTCTCATGCACATACTGGAAACACAGGGAGAGTCAGTAAAAGGACTGACAGTAGCCAACAGCATGCTGCGGACTTCCTACGTGATTCTGGCAAACACTCTATTTACATATATACACATTATGCTATATATAAAAAGACATACACATGTACTCTATATGCAGCATTTTTACTATCACACTACATTCATACACTGTCAATTTGGGATTACTTGTTCTTTATTATTGTGTTTTTATTTATTTATACAATATACTAGGTTCTTTGAGTGTGTATGCACATGTATACAGCCATTATTTTTGCTACAGGATAGTTAATACAAGCTTATTTCCCATAGACATATAATTACTGGATCTATCTTTGGATCTAAAGTGGCCCCAGGCCACATGCCGCTATTTCAACGCAGTGGTCTTAAACTTTAAGCTCTGTGTGAAGACTCTCTTAAGGATTGATACTTGAGTCATGTCATATGTCAACAATTGATTTATTTAGCTTAACATTTATTATCATAACAGTTAGAAATGGCAGTCAAAACTACAGAAATAAACCCAAGTTGTAATAAACAAGATTTATTCAAGTAAGTGAAACTCTCAATAAGCCTTTTTGAGACTCAAAACTTGAGCTCGTATTGTTCTGAGCATTTAGGGTGAGTACAAAAAATTTACATATAGCAAAAGGAATCAGTTGCTTCCAGCAGACAAAGCAACATTTGCACTTGGCTCTTATTCTGCTAAATGCTCAACTATGTTCACCAGCTTGCTGCCAAATATATCTTTGTGCTGTTTCATGCTGTATCCAAGCGTTTTCACTGAAAACAGCTGTCTGCTGCAGCTAGAAATGAACTGAATGAAATATGAAAGTTGCAGGCAATAAAGACCAAAACAATGAGTTGAAAGAACTTTAAAATGCTCTACATAAGTAAAATGTACCACAAGGAGTTTTCTGAAATGGTCTCATTTTAATATAGCTGCCTCTTTGTGATCTACAACTGCAAAGGAGACAATCAGGAAGAAAGTTATTTTCAATGTCTTTGGTTGGGTCGGGCCACCAGTGAGATCTAGAGGAAACAATTTACGACAGGGTTTGGGTTAAAAATGAAAAGTACAATGTTGGGGCTTTAAGAGAACTGCAGAGAATGATGACATGCGCTGTAAACAAAGCAATTGTTGACATTACAATTGTAATATGAACAATTCTACCTTTAAAAATTGCTCTGAATTTAACTGGACCATAACCAAGCTATTATATTCTCCTCACGTCATAAAAGCAGTTAAAGGAGTGGAAATTGGGTCAAAATGAAAGAGGAAGCAATAAGGAACCAGAAAGTGTTACATGAAAGAGAGAGAAAGAAATATCCCCAGCTACTTTTTGACTGCTGCCAAGAGACAGCTGCCATTAAGCTGTCACTTCTGAAGACAAATGCAGGAGTGTCGTTCGTTAGCTGTGGATCATTGAAAAGGATTATAATGCTGCACTGTGACATTGGTGGACACATGTTAGCTTTGATTAATTCATCACTTTCCTTCACTTTCTCTCACGTCTCATCGTCCCTCTCGTTCTCTAAAACTCAGTTTTTCTCCTACATTAAAAGAACTCAGGGACTGAGGAGACTCTCAATTATAATCTGACTCCCACTGTGAGGCTCAACTCTGTTTTCACCGATAAGGATTTTTTTAAATTAAAACAGATGGTGATATTTCTGGAGTGAAGATGATGAAAAACAATCAGTTGTGCTAATATTTATCTTTATGTTTGGGTAGATTCCCTGCCAGAAATACCCAAAAGTGTCTGTGAGGCATTTTCTCTCAAAGTCAAACCAGAGACAGAATGAATTTAACCAGAGATAAATCAATCAGAATGCTTCTTTTCTTCAGTGCAGATGCAGATAATATGGTGAAGCGAAAAAAAAAAAAGGCCTCAACTTTTGGTTCAATAAGGCAACAGCTATTTAACCTTTCTTGAACTTTCACATGACAGCTCCTCAAAACTTAAAACAAATCGTCTTTGCTGTCACCCGGTGTTTGGCTGCAGTATAGGTCATGATACCTGCCTCCACCATGTTAGTGGATAGGACATGGAGCAAACTGTCAAAACAAAGTGCACGTCACATAAACTTTTCTCAAACTGAGTTTCTGTCTCTCAGGTTCAAGTGTTCAAATTTGTTGTATCCAGGATAGTTGGCTTCATTTCTGGATAGTGCGAGGTGTCATGCATCTTTGCATAAAGTCTATATATCTTACAGCAGCAGTTCTCACTTTGTCTCTGGGGTATTGAGTCTAGATCGATGAAGGAAAATCATAGATACGTTTTATTATATTGCTGATGTTACAGATTCTGAGCCCCACCAACCGGCCTGAAAACACATATCACATGTTCACTTATATACAGTGGCCATGTGCATGTTTTTGAGTATATCAGATTGTCTACTCTGCAGTTGTTGGCTTATTTGCAGAAAATACTCTTAACAAGGAACAACAATGGTGAAAATTAGAGCAGGGAGTTCTCCTTTATTGAACCGTCGTCAAGGTTCAGATGTCAATGACAATGTTAACCAAGCTTGCAGTATAATCAATGTTGCATTCATTGAGGGATGACTGATCCAAGAGCCAATCTGGAAGCAAACATGCGTCTGCGTCGTCATTTCAAAAAGTACTACCTACACAGGGCCAGTGGCATTTCCTAAAGTCTTAGTTCCAGGGGCCTGAGAATGCTGCAGTGAAGACGCCAAGTGGAAACGTAGCAAAAGAAATGTGCTTTAAAACTAAAACTCCTTTGTACGTAGCCCCTGAAAGATGCTTATGCTGTAATCCACTCCTGCAATTGGGAGGTTATCTACACAGACGCATTCACAACAGTAACAAATCCTCTGTATTATTCAGGCAAAAGGTGGAGCAGCCGGGTGCAGCAGACAACAGTGAAGATCACATGATTTTGTTTACAGCACCAAGACCCTGTCGTCAGCTATGATCACCACAAACTCTCTGGACTTCTCTGTCTTTTACGTGGAGGACACCGCTTTTTCACCCAGAGTGATTTGTTTTCATTTAGTCTGTTGAAACTGCGTCTCACTCGTGCATTTGGGTTCCGCAGAGTCCGGTGCATGTCTGAAAGCAGCTTTACAGGAGGATGCCATTTTCAGCAGATTACACTGAAAGCATAGATACATCAATAACACAGAGTGGTCTGTTTCATTGTACATTGTTGTACAGTATTTTACAACATTGTATAAAATTCAAGATACTGGTGATAACAAAATAAAATGTTTCTCAAGTAACTTTGAAAAGTGTTGAGTTTACTGAAGTGCTCTGATCTTTTTTACAGATGGAAATAAACCTTCAGCAGCATCAGAGAAGCCTAATAACTCAGCCTGAGTTATTATTTAACATAACTCCCTGCTTTAAGACCAGACATTCAGTTTGAAATGAGAGCCAGTCTAATCCTGGGTTTTCACTGTTAATACTCTACTTTATGTTTCATATATCCACAGACTGAACTCATCTTTTAGTTGCGGTAAAGTCTTGTTGGATTTTCCCTTATTGGAAAATGAAGTATAACACAAGCCTTTCACATTTGTGTGGTCCACATTAAGACGATTTGCCACCGTTGTCTGATGCTCAGAGTTTGATAGGACCGATCAAAGTAAATGTTGCAACACCTCAAAGTGAAAGCTTTGCACAGGTAACCGCAGGGTGTTTTTGTAAACATGTTGACACTTGATCAATAATCTGTACACATGCATGGGTTTACACTTGATTTGTCCTGGCATGTAAATGGTGTAAATGGTTCTACTAATGGGTAAGAGGGCTCAGATTATTGAGCTGCACTACTGCTCCTCATCAAGATGTGCATAAACCCAGTTTAACCCCAACCACAGCAGTGGCAGGTCAGTAGACAGTTTAATGTGTTATTGTTGGTCATGTGGATAGGGTTAGGTTAGCATCTATTGTGCACGATTTTCTGTTGGCATTTAATCAGTAGGCTTTTATATACTTTGTTTTATTTTTATGATTCTGTTGTTTTTAGTGTGTGCTTCTAGATTCAAATGGACAGTTATACCATTTTGTTGACCATGTCCCAGCCCAATGCATGATGGTATATATACCATGATCGAGGTGACAGCTGACGGTGGATCCTGATGGCGGCAGTGGATCATGTGATGGCATCAGATTCGGATGGCGTATCGTGATTGTGGACAATGATTACAACAAGGCTGCTTAATATACAGAATGTCTACTCAGATACTCTTCTATTATTGACAATAATTCCTCAATTTATTTACCTTCCATTATGCTAACTGTTTATTCTAACCAATGCTGTAAATACTATTGCACTTCTGTCCGTCCTGGGAGAGGGATCCCTCACATGTGGCTCTCTCTGAGGTTTCCACGTTTTCTTTTTCCACTGTTAAAAGTTTTTTTTTCTTGTTTAGGGTTAAGGACGGAGGATGTCACACCTTGTTAAGCCCTATGACACAAATTGTGATTTGTGAATATGGGCTATCCAAATAATTTTGATTGATTGATTGATATATTGCTCAGTTAGTGAACATTGGTTTTTCACTTCCTTTCACAATGCATTGTGGGAAACAATGAGTCCACTGCAAATGGCAAACTCACTATATAGTGGACTATATATTGATTAGTGAGTGGTGTCGGACACAGCCATTGTTTACTTCCTGTCGGGGCATCCCCCTAATGATGTGATGGTTGTGAAGCCATATGCCTGTGCAACAATAGGGCAGCGACAAGGAGGCACTACAGATGCAAAACAAAAGAAGAGAAGATGGAAAACACGAGGCACTGGGTAGGAAGGAGACGGAGGAGGAGACTTGAGAGAGAGAGAAAAGACATGCCGAGGACGAGATGCAAAGTGAGGAGACTGCACGCTGATTTGAAGAAGGAGCAGTAGAGCGGCACAGAGAGTAGACAGAGAGGACTTCTTGGTTCAGTTTTTGGCATTTTAACTTTTAACCCTCTAATATTACTACTATTCTAATAATTTAATATTACATATTCCAACAAAATCTTTATAATCTCCTTGGTCACACAGAACTGCTCTTGCACCCGATGAACCACAAAACCTGCACATAAATTGTACGTTGACAATGAACCAAGCAGAGTTACTGCAGTCAAGCCAGTCGCTGCTTAAAATGTGATGCTTGTCTATTTGAGGGGTTACGGTATAAGTGCTCGGAGCACCCAGTAAGGTAGAATAATACTCAATCCTCTTTGGATGTGGCTCTGGTAGATGTAGATAGATGGATAGATACAGTAGATTGTTTTATTTGTCACATACACAATCATACACAGTACGGTGTGTGGTGAAATTATTATTGTTCCTGCTACCAGAATAGTAATACATTTAAATATGAAGAAAATAAAGACTAGAACTTAAAAAACTTAAAACTAAAAATAATTTAGTGTTTAAAAAGTTCTGGTGTTAAAAAGGTTATTTTTGCCTTAATGCTATAAAGTGTCCAGTGAATAATAATAATAATAATAATAAATATTAACATGTGAAATTTACAGTATTGAATATAAACAGGTGAAATTTACAATATTGCAGTATATACAGTATTACACTGCAGGTGATTGAAATAGTCCAGTTCAATGCTCACTGTTGAGCAGACAGATGTGTGGTCACTTTTGCAGCTGTGTTTTGGCTTTGCATTCATGCTTTGCGTTATTGCGCTTCTGTAGGACGTCCTGGCCAGCGTGATGAACTGGGTTTAAAGGATTTCACGCAGCTGCATTCAATAGTCAGCGGAACCCTCTCCTGAACTACAGGCACCACCTCTAACATCTACCCACAAAAACATTTAACAAGGCTTGTAAACTGAGAGTGCAACTCAACGTCAATCGAAACTCATTCTGCAACAGTCGACTTGCTTGTGCTCGTACATTTCAGCAGACTACCATCTGTAGAAATGACCAGGCCGTTCTCAACAGCAGCAGCAGCAGCGTGGGGAGGTTCTCACCACGGCAGATAACACGGAGTAATAAAGCCTTCTTCAAGAGGTCATGAACGCTGCTGCTCTGTGGTTGTTTCCTGAGCTGCAGGGCAACAATCAATCCTCTCTCTCCTCCTCTCACACTTTCCTTTCACCTTATTTATGTCCCGCTCTCCTCCTCACCTCTGCCGCTGCTGCCTTTTTATTTATCCCTCTTGTCTTTTCCCATCAACTTATTTGTTGTTGTGCTCTTGAGACAAAGAACTCCCTGTAAACTGGTGTTTTTTTGTGTGGTTTCTGTTTCTGGGAAAGGATAGCAGCAGGTAGTGTGTCAGTTTGTAAAATGGCTGAGTTAATTACAGTGGAAGAAGCCTGAGCCTTATTGTGTCGAATTAACAGTTTTCTGCTGATGTGATCATTTGAGTGGAGACCTCCTGGTAATCATAAATCTGTTAAAAGCTTAAGATTCTCTCTTAGGCTGTCATTACATTGCAGTCCTCCACAAAACCTCTTGCGTATTCTCCACTTCTCCCTAAGTCCATTGAACAGGCAACTCATTTTCTCCTCTCTACTCCTACCCTCTTGCAATTTTTGCTTTTTATTCCTCGTTGCATAAACTCATCACCTGCTGTGTTTCACATGCTCTCTCTTTGACTATCTCTGCCTGCAGCATCTTTATCTTCCTCCAAATCATGAATGCATGTTTTGAAACTGAATTGGAGCATCACGTATTCCACATGCAGCCAAAAGCAGCCGCTCTCTGTAAAGATGTATGTGCATATCCAGTGTTTAAACCACTGGTTGGTCAGAGGCTTAGCTGGATCCTTAAATGCAAAACACTGCAGGCTAAAATGCCACTTTTTATGTCAGGAAAGGAGGGGGGGGAGTGGGACACAGGTGCAGACCCAAGGGTGTCTCCAAGCTATCCCAGGGGGACAACCACAAAAATCACAGTAGCGATAGATTGGAAATGGGGGGAAAACAAAACAACAAAATTGTATAGAGCCACAGACTTCCTTAAAGAAACAATGCACCACAAATGATTAACAAAACCACCACTGCCAAGCAGCTGACTAAAAACTCAAATTGTCCAGGAGACCCAGACAACTCTAAATGAAAGGTGAAGGCTGGAGTCACAGCAAACTCTTCAGCACCAACATATTCACTGGGAAAACTACAGGCACAATTCTTAGTGGTGTGTTTTCAGACACACTGACAACATGGAGAAGCTCTCACTGCCTCTGAAGGTGAGACAATGAGTCAGCACCGGGCGCTGGAGACTCAGGGTATATGAAGGCTCCCCACACCTGGGCTCAATCACCGCCAATCAGAGCCACACACACCAGATCGCAGTGAGTTGATTCTCTCACCACTCAGAGCAAGACTGAGCGCCATCACAGTTTTATCTCTATACATTTCCAACTTGTTTCTGTGGCTCTTAAAATATACATATACATATAATTGCAGAATAAAATTAGCTAAATATAAGTCGGAAAGGTCTCAGACTTTTTTATTAAGGTCTAATATTTAACCAACGTGACACAAGCCAAGTGTCTGAATCACCTTTTTGATTTCTGTGTGCGAACCTGAAGAAGGGCATTGCTTCCACAGTCATGGAGCAATTTAGAGCTTTACAATGAAATGTCTATATTGTCATCAAGGCTAGACAAAGTCAATGCAACCTTCTGTGTGAGAGTAAAACATGATAAATGACTTCAATAAATATATCTGTCCTTGTCATGTAAAAGCCAGTCAAATGATGGTTTAGTTTTTCAATTAAATAATAAATGTACTATCCTCAATCATCTTTCAGTTTAAGTGGAAAAACTCCAAATTAATATATTTGGAGACACTCTGTTCTTTATTTTAATATTATCTGCTTTGCTCCATCAGTAGTGGCCCCAATGTTGTCCCCACATATATGTTTCAGCCCCAGTTTGACAGTACAGATTTATATTTCAACAGACAGCTGGTGACTGCACAGGCAGTGCAACATTTCCCTCAAACCACAGGCTGGATCTTCTTGTGACAACCAGCCATCTAACCTTCCGGGCCCCTGCTCATAATGAGCAGTGCTATCTAGAGTCTACAGTCTGTTCTGGATTATTATTGTTTGACAAGGGAAAGGTGTTTCCAGTAAACCAGACATGTGATATAATTAATTGTTTTGAAATGCTTATGTGTAGTGCCACATACTAGTTGTGTATTGCCAGTAAACATCTGGTTTATCAGCATGTAAAGGTTGTATATGCTTTGTAGTTGGGGGGTTTCATTTAATATTATGTTGTGTTACTAGTCCTAAAAAAAGAAATGACTCCCTGACCCAAATTCTACACACATCTGCTGCATTATATTCTTCTAACAGGATGAAGTAGCATTTGCAAACAGTGCAAGTTCAAATAGTTTATTGTAATGTCTCTTTGGTACAGATTTAAATAAGTAAGTCTAAATTATTTTGTTAGTTCTGTTGTTTTGGCTGTTCCTGCTCTACAGTTGTGTGAATAAATAAAGACCAACTCTCATTCTTGGCAAATGACCACAAACAGGGGTCACATATCAGCGACTTACTGGTGCCAGTTTGATGTTTCGTGTTTGGAAATTTGATTAAGATTACATTACCAGATTAGTGTTTCTGTTTGGCTCACACATATGTGAAGCTGCCATATTTAATTATGTACTTTCAAGTTTATTAAAAAACAAGTTGAGAGGTCATTAAACAGCCTTAGTTTATACAACTGAAATTAGTTAGGAAGATTCCTCAAACCCTCTAAATGGGCTTATGAAAAAAAAAAATCACCTTGGACTTGATGTATTTTTTGTAAGACCTGGAGGACAGACAAAATGTCTGGCATGCTGAAAAGATTATGCTAGTCAGCATGCTCAGTTTTATAATTGCTTCTTTGCCATTAGCGCAAGGTTGGACTATGATTGGCCTCAAGGCCAAGCAACACAGACAGACAAAGAAATTCTCATGACATTTTTTTTCTGCCATTAAAGAATAAATGGTTTTTGGAGACGAACATGTCCTTCAGGGTGGACTCCTTTAACTGTATGCCAGTCAGGGTGTTCCTGAACACACACATAGTGGACATGTCAATACTGACATGCTTTATTGTGACTGTCGAGAAAGAAGAGTAGATTCCAAGAGAAATGGAAAATTGATTTTTGAAATAAAAGAAATGTCAAAGTACTAGTTTGCAGTGGGGGTGCTCACAGTGATGTCATTGTTACAGCTTGAACAGGATGAGTTGCAGTATAAAGTTAATATTGTTAAGCAGCTTTGATAATAAATTAATCTGTATTTCTATATACCTTAAAAATAAGGTTCCTCACAAAGAAGAACATTACAACAAGAATATCTATAAACCTATATAAATCAATCAGTCAGGGCTGTCAATAAAAACAAACCAAATTACAATGTCCCGAGAAAAAAGACAATCAATCAATAAAAATTAAAAAAAATCAAGCAATCTGAGCAGTCAATAATATTAGATAAAACTCAAGAAAAGCGAGCTTTACCTGTTATTCTGTTTTTCCAGTTTTCAGTTGCACCTCACAACTAAACCTACCCCCGAGTACCTCTGGCTGCTAACTGGTTCATTTGCAACTTAAAGATCAGATATACAGTATAATGAGCAGCAAGGCCATAAAAAAGCCTCAAAAATCAATACTAAGATCCATGCATCCATTCATACTTGGCAGGGGCCAATCTCAGCTGTCATTGGGCGAAAGGCGAGAAACATCGACGCCACTCCATTACAGGGCTGACATAAGGAGACAACCATTCACACCTACAAGCAATTCAGTCTCCAATTAATCTAAGCTGCATGTCTTTGGACTGTGGGAGGAATCTTGAGTAGTGGGAGAAAAACCCAAACAGACACAAGCAGAACATGCAAATTCCACACAGAAAGGCCTCGGCTGGCCTGCAGGTTCAAACCCAGGATATTCCCACTGTGAGGTGACAGTGCTAATCGCTGTACCACAATGCAACCCCAACAAGATCTTTTTCCATATATATCTGTCTAGTTGTCTGTATGAGGCTTGCATATCTCAAGAACTGTTAATCCTATTGGCTTCACACTTGGTGTAAAATTTGAATGAACAGGCGAGCATAATCCGACTGACATTGTCAATCATGACACGTTCACGACAACAACGACATTTGATTCTACAGTTTGGGATTCTGCAAACTGAGTCTTCACTAAACTATCAATAAACAGATGAACAGCATTTCTGCAGCAGAGGTGGCTTTAGGGTTCAATCACTGCTGGTCACTGATACATTTTCAGAAAGAGAGCTGCAACAAGCAGTACCAGAGGCCAAGCAAACAGCCCACTCCAAACAGGCAGGCTTAGAATGGGCACTGCGCAAATATGATCAATTCTAAAACATAATGGGAGCCAGTGCAACAAGGCTAAAACTGTAATACTGTTGTCACTTCTCTGAGCTCTGGGCATTCTGAGAATTTTAAAAGATTTTTGGGTTGAGACAGTGAAGGTGAAGCATCTGGTACAATAATCATGAGAAAATGACAGCAGTTAAAATGGCCTTTGAAAGATAACCTTGATAAAAAGTTTAAATAATCTATAGATGACACAGTACTAAAAGTTAGTCTAAACACCAAGATTCTTAGCAACAGGGTTTTGCACCATCTGGTTCTTGACTTCATTCTAGTCGTGTAGTGAACTCCTTCTTTCAGAATCTGTTACTATGATAAGAAGCTATAGCTGTAATTAATTGTAATAATAGGGGAAAAACCATTTTTTAAAAAGAAAAAGGTGTAAGCAAAGACATAAAATATAATCAACCCAAATGGGACCCATGTGGGACAAGAGATAACTGTGGCAGTTGTGAGGGAATTGTTGACCATACTCACACAATACACCTGTTCACAGGAGAATGGAGCCTGTCTCATTTCCCACACATACTCCTTTCTCTCCAAGCAATAGCCAAGGTCAGGCTATAGGTAAAGGGCCACATAGCAGAACATTGCAGTGTCTCCACTCATGGACTTTCATATCTAATTCAGATGCCCCAGACAGAGAGGCACCAACTTCAACTCTTTCGTAAATTACATCAGTGGCAAGATGTGGCGATGCGATTTAGGGATGCGTGCTTTAGGCGTAACTGTCCAATAGGATGTGAACACCTACATGTAATAGAGAGTGACAGCAATTCTACCCTTTCATAGATATTCTGTTAGATGGGTGACACAGGGTGAGGGAGATAAATTGGGATGCTGTGGGAGACATCTTCAGACTTGAAGGTGACAATTGCTCATGTTACTCTGTTAGCATTTGTATATTGTTTCACCTTCTGCTCCTTGATGCATCAAGTCTACATTCAAATCTTCTGCATAAGACATCAGCTGCTGCCTGAGTTCTCCTTTCACGTTCTCCTTTTGCTTCCAGAAATCTTCCATCACAGCACAGACCCTCCTTTTAGAAGCAATGAAGCAATAGCCCAGCTCTGTGGCTCAGCCTCTCGATCACAAAATAGTTTCAGACAAAGGCTGCATTTACGTCCAGAAGAACACATTTATTTTGAATTGCCAAAAACGTTTTCTGCTGGTATAAGTAATTTCTCTAAAGCTGCTCTCAGACATTTAAGACATTAACTGAACCCAGGACATTCTTCTAGAATTAAACTGAGGAGTTTCTCCTGCCAGCACCAGAGTAACAACTCTGGATAATGTCAGAGCAAACCCATGTGAGACTACAGCAGGAGATTAACCGGTGAATTCACTGCAAGTGAGTGGGTTTAATAAAGGAAGCTTGGAGATTGGTCTGTAGTTCTGGGTGAGGGAAGGGTCCCATCCAGGTTTTTTTTAAAGGTCATGAAGCAACTTTGAAGTAATCTTGGACACACTGGGACTGTTAAAATCTGACAGCAGACGGAGCTCAATAGATTCAGTGACTGAGAAACTGTAAATTGAATGAACAGGACACTTTCGTTTGAGATATTCTTTCTAAAAGCTCCGACATAGACGTGGGAGAGAAGTGATGTGAGGTGTTCTGAGGTGAGTGATAAGCATCACAGTGTGTCCCATGGGGTGTAATAGAAGCTGTTATGGATTCAACCTTGTCAGTAAAGTAAGCTAAAAACTTTTCAGTCATCATCACTTTCTGCCGGGGCACGAGGAGGTGTTGGGTTTCAGCTGATCAACAGTCTCGTCAATGAAAAATAGGGGCCATGCTTACGGGCAGGGATAAAATGAGAGCAGCATTTCGTTCTACTATTGTGGTGCACTAATAAATTCTTCCTACTCTTGTAATGTACCCAGAGGCTTAACTTCTTCTTCTATCCCATTTCTGCTCTGTCTGCACTTACATCTATAATTTGACCAGATTTTAAGGGAGTGTTGCAATTCCATATGGATGTGTATGGTTTGTCAGTTAATTTGTGTTGCAAAATTAATACTAGAATGGCCCATGTTGGATAAAGATTGTACAGACCTTTGAGACACTGTGGGTGAAGTTCCAATGTATTTCCACAGTTATATATATATTTTTTTGGTAACACTTTATATTAGGGAACACATCAACCATTAACTAGTTTCTTATTAGCATGGACATTACAGGCATATTGGCTCTGTATTAGTCATTATAAAGCACTTATTAATGCCTTATTCTTAATGACCTTATTCTGCAACTACACCATTGATTAACAGTTTTACCTTAATAACCTCCTAATTACTGCTTATTGATGGTAAGTATGGAAGTTGTTGTTGGATATGTCCACTTTGTGTGTTCCCTAATATAAAGTGTGACCATTTTTTTTGGTAATGTTTAAGAATGGAATAGTAGGACAATGGATTACAGTCTCAGTCTCTCAGGATTTATTTTAGCAAGTTGTGTAGGCTAAAATAAGCTGCTACTACCCATCAACCCATCATCCCCATCATACATACATCTTGCCAAAGAGAAGCAGTCCACTTTAATTATTTAGTGTGGCCCTGGATGGATGCTCTAAAAATTGAAAAGCTTTGACATGTTAAAAATATTCTCAAACTTTAGTGGATCACAAACCTTAATGTTTGACATTGGGGAATAGAATATGTTGAATGGTGTCAAAATGTGAGAATGCACAAGTTGCAGTGAAGCCCGACAGGGAGAGAGAGTCAGTGAGACAGCTTTTATAGTCCAGGTGGTAGTTATTTGTTATTGTGATCTGTGTTTCAGGTCATGAACAATGCATGGCCCAGTATTGAGTGTCAGCCACAGCGATGACATGCGCTCACTCCATCTGACACAAATCCACACAACAATGACACATCATGAAAGAAGCCCACAGCCATAAACACCACACCAGCTCTCATTTGAACAACATGCCAGGATTTTTCTACCAAGAAAACTCTCAGAGAATTTTAACAGAGAAACAAACATTTTGTGAATTAATAAAAAGATATTTTTACCACCAAAATGTCTACAATCCTTTCTCCCTAAATCCATTTGGGACTCACAATGCACTGACTTTTTATCGCGCCCCTCTCCCATTTAGTTTTATTTCACCTTACTTTAATTTTTTGTATTTTTAACGACATATTATTTTCAGTTATGTTGTTTGTGAGTAGTTGTCCTGTATTTTCCTGTTTCAAGCACTGAATTCAATTGCATCACTCCTCTCACAGATCACAGTATTTGTAGTCCCAAATGACTGACTAATGAACAATTCTGCCCTTCTTACTTTGCTCCATGTCTCTTAACACTTGCACTGTGGACAATAAGTCAGTCTTAGAAGTTTGTTAATTAGGGATAAAGTATTTCTTTCAGATTCTGATTACATCCTGCTCTTGTGTATATGGAGGGAAACTGTGCTTGTTATAAGTGGATTTGTGCAAAAGCATCTAAAAAGAAATAAGGAAATCTGCACATACATTTTCATAAAATGGGAGTAAATGTGCAGAAATTAACCTCATCTGTCCTTAATTTTGGTTTTTCAGAGATATAATGACATTTTTATTTTCTCTTTAAGACCCAATTCATACCTGACACTAAGATGTAACAGTGAATCTAGATAAGACAAAAGTTTGCTTAATAATTTAATTGCTTTTTATTCCTATTGGATTGGTTGGTTAGAAGTTGTGATTTATTAATTTGCAATGATACAGGCCCTAGAAACAAGGTGACTCATGCCATAGTTTTGTTTAGAAGTGCAGCCTTGTTTAACATTGAACCAATAGCATTATATAATGGAATGTGGCATCTGAATGATAAAATACCTCTTTGGAGGGAAATGACTGAATGTAACCTGTTGTTGTGAAATATATTTTTGAATGTTTACTACTGAAGCGATGGGATGTCAAACTGGAGGGAGTCAAAGTCATCATCAGCTTGTTGTACCTGTCACTGATGTGGTGCTGGAGTCATCAGTATGCACGGCTCCAGCCTCCGTCTCTGCTGTTAGGTGTTTTCAAATGTATCACACTGTGTTTCAAGGTCTCAATTCATTATTTATGAACCCCCCCCACCCCCCACTCTGCAGCACTGACTCAGCAGGTGTCTCATTGTGTTGTATACACCTCAGCCCCCTGCAAATAAACACAGTGAAATGAACTGTATGCATTTCACTGATTTTGTATCATTTGTCTCACGCAGCTCTTCGGTGCACCATTATCAAACTGCTTTCGCCCTCTTTGAATACATCTGAAATGCCTGCATAGGCTTGGATAACATACAGGGGAATACAAATCCACAATATGTATGTGTACCTAAGATGAGTATGTATTGATCTCGGGAAAATGTCAAAAACGGAATCAAAAAGGAATCACAATCTGAGGGGAGCCAGAAAAAATTATTTTCCTTGCATCCTTCTGACAACAGCCTCCATCACTGTTTCGCTAACAATGCAACAGGCTACCAGTATCTTTTCATACAGCCTGTGTTGCCTTAGCAGTGCGCTAATGTGTGCTAATCGACTGTCCAATGCGTGATTTCATTTGGAATAATTGATTCCTGTGATTGAAAAGCTCATCAGGTAGCTGAGGCTCAGGAAGGTTCTACAAAACACCGATGTTGTTGGTTCGAGGTCCCTGACTGAACGTCAGATTGCCCCTTATGTTTTGTGGTGGTATAAATGCAGTCAATTTATCATTTCACTAAACCACAACACAGTTTGCAATACTCATTAACAGGATTGTTTACCTCTCGAGATTCATTACAGTGGAAAAAATGCAATCTTAAACAGCAATGATTACAAGGGCAGGTTTAACGATTGAAATATCTTGAGTTTCTAAATATTCTATGAGGGATATATTCTTGGATGTATCTGATGAGGCAGAGTTAAATTAGCTCATGTTTGTTAAGGTTATGGTTTGGATGCAGACTCTGAAAACAGAAACCAGGAAACTGTGGCAGGAAGAGTTGGAAAGTGGTGCTTTTGAATCTGGGATGGATTCTGATATAGACAAGGGTTCAGGTCCAGGCAGGGGTTCCAATACTGATGGGAGCGTTCTGATGATCCAGCTTCCTAGGAGTGTACGACGCAACATTTTAGCCTGATTCAACCAATGTTATAAGTTCAGGTCCTTCTACTGCCTCCATACGGCCAAAAAATACATCAGATACACTATCTGTTACTCCCCCCCGTGTCTATAAGAGCAAGTTTTTAACCTGAACATGAACCCAAAAGAAAACCTTAGAGCACAGTGAATAATTTAACATCCCCAGAGTGTTTTATAGAAACACACTAGTATGACCAAAATATCATATTATGAGAATGCAGATGTTATCTTTCTATTCCTTTCACTCTGCGTGCATTTGTAGATGAACATGTTCTGAATGTCTTGAGCGAGTGCACATAATCTACAAACATGACCTTGCTAATTGGATTACAGCGCTAGCATTGGCGAAACTGTTGAGATGATGAGCTTCACGGGTTTGAAATACTCGTTCAATTCCCCTCCATAAGAAGTGAGCAGAGCCAGGATGGGGGGGAGATAACTCCTTTATGCGAGATCAAATAAGCACTGAGTTAGAGGGCAAAAAGTTCTGCATCAATAAACCTCCATTTGATGGGTTTAATTTATTTCAAAGAGACATTAAAATAGACTTGGAATATTTTACCTTTGTTCTGCCTCAAAAAAAAAAAAAAACAGTTCAAGCCTACTCTTAGTCTTCAGGCAATGTGGGCATTATCTTCATTTTCAAATTAGGCTGTTTTTATTCCTGGAGAAGTGCCTTAAATTACAAATGAGCCTTGATGAGTTGGAGATGCATTAAATTTTGATATATAGCCGTATTATTGAAAGCGAGGAGATCGCTCACCTTCAGCGCATCACAGTCCTTTGATGTCTTGCAGTTCAATTTCCCGGCAGGAGAAAATTTAAGCTATTTATTTCAAGGTATTTTCATAAGAATGTGAGGCAGTAAAATTAATTGCATCATAGCCGTGACAGATTTAGTCCCTTAAAAATGAGTTGGTGACTGAAAATGAAACCATGTGGCATTAGAATCTGGTGGGACTCTCAGTCCTGTCTTCATGTTTTACAACAGCCTGCAGAAATCAACCTCTGGCAACAAATTCATCACCATCGTTTGTCATAAAAAGTGTAATCATATTTTGTACACATGCATTTATATACAAATACTAATGTCAATATATTTATGTCCAGAGCTGTGTCCCAATTCAGGGGCAACATCCTTCAGAGGATTCGATCTGTGAAGACCACACCGTCATAGACCAAGACGCAGAATAAAAACGAGATGGTCTCATTGACATCATTAGTTTGTCCTGCCATTACGTCATTAGCTAATTTCAAGTGCTGCGCTTACTGCAGTTTGGACACGTGTGTTAAGGTGACTGTTTAACCAAAGCTCCAGAGGAGTTTGTTCAAGTGACCTTTGTCTTCATGCACATGGCTGTAAAGTGAAAGTTATACTTGCAACATCAAGAGAGGAACTAACTAAAACTTGAAAAATTCAAATTTAGTTAATGTGCAGTCATAGGTATACCTAAATACATACACTCACAAACTACTTTATTAGGAATACAGGTACACCTTATTCATGCAATCATTTGATCTGATTTAAAAAAAAGGATTTTTAAATGTTAACTTATGCATATTGGGTAAGTGAAATCCTCTCAAATTGTATTATAATATTTTATTCAGGAAACCAGCTCTTTGAACACTGATTATATGAACCCCTGTTAAGATCTTCCTTTAGTTTGTGTTTGAATAAATCCCATTGTTTATGGCTTTTTTTTTTTTTTCACCTATGGTGACATTTTATTTCTCAGAATCTGCATTGGGTCTCTGAGCCTGCAGAGACGGTCGACATTTTCATTTGAGTATCCACAATGAAAACAGACTGAGCTGGAAGTAGAAAGGGGGAAGAGGAAAAACTCTCAGACCAGCACTGCCATGTTCAGACCTGTTGAGTTATCCCATCTCCTGAGGGGAGAAAACAGATGGGATTATGGTGTGTTAGTGGCAGTGTGCATGCCACCTAAACATAGTAATGATGTTGCCTATCAGAAGCTCCCAGAGTGGGATCCTGGCTGTCCAGAGGTTTTTTTTTTTTTTTTTTAAAGTTGTTTATCGGTGTTTGTGGGGAGAGTGGAAGTAATAAACACATCCCTTACTTTTTTCTATTTAAAAGATACAGCAGCCACTTCTGTCCTCAGGCTCCAGACACTGTAGATTTATTTTAGAGAAAACTTTGTTGTGGATATAGATTGTTATTAATCTTTTACCTCATAATGAGCTGCACTGCTACATTATCATGTTGATGATTACATTTTAGTCTCTCTTAAACCTAACGTGTCCCATTTTCCAACATTTACCGACTGAACAAGTCAAACCGTTTTGTTATACACAACACAACAACATATATGATTTACCTTAACATGAAGAATGGAATAATATTCATATAAATCAACTTTGTGGTCAACATTGTATCTCTGCCAGTCACTGATTGAGTCAGGGTACTGGAACTGTGTACCAGCTCTCAGAGATAATGTGGTGGTCTTGATCTTTATGCATCTATGGTAGCAGAGGTTATGTGTTTGTTGCCTCTTTTTACAGCTGACAGGACAGAGTAGCCAGGGTTTTCTGAGACAGTGCCTATGGGTTCAGGGGGGATCATGGAGAGAAAGAGTTGCCATTTGTTGGCAAGTATGCCAGAAGCTTTTTTTTTCTCAACATATCTTATCAGCCTGTAGTTGGGTCAAGGAGTCTGAAAGGGTATGGCTTCATGAAAATGTGTAGTTGGAGAAGAAAGGCCCGAAAGGTAAGTGCTAACATGGGCATACAGAAATCAATAGTGACAGCCATTAAGACTACTGAGAAATGAGACTTATAATTCCTGAAGGTTACCCCACTGCTGCTTGGTGGAAGGACAGTGATATGTTTCCCATTTATTTCATCAATACAACGGAGGAAATGAAACACCTTCTACTGTGGAGGCTGATGTTGGAATTTTCTCTACGTCTTTTTCACTTAGCCTCTGACGGGTGCTGATGAAATGTGTTACACGCTAAATAACGGTGCAATGCATGATTGCAAGATTACTATTAGTAAGTCTCCTTGTGTTAACAGCACTATTTAACAGTCAGAAATGTTTCCATCTGTCAGGCCGGGGTAATGCGGTGCAGGGAGAGGGTAGGACCAAAACGCAGAACCAAAAACAGTTAAAGGTGTCCTTTAATTTAAGCAAGGCGAACGCAGCAAAAATAAATTCTCAAGAACTCAAAAATGCTCTTAGGCAAAACAGGGGAGCAACACACAGAAAGACATGAAACACCTACGGGGAAAGTGGCGAGAGGTGACACAACACATGAACGTGACAATAGCATTCAACAACGAACCAACAAATACATGGGAGAGGGAGCACAAAGACTTAAATACACACTGAACTGATGACTAACTCGAGACAGGTGGCACAGGACAAACAGGTGAGCCTGATGAGGGCAGGAAGTCTAGTGGGGAAAAGAAACTTGAACTGAAAATTCTTTTTATAAAAGAGGATGAAATACAATAAACATGACACCATCGCTCAGTCTTGCTAGTGCACACCTAGATAACGAGCGATAAATATGTTTTATAATAATAAAAATATAATTCATTTTATTTCTACAGCACATTTCATACATAAAAGTGCTTTAAAATAATCAAAACAAAATCAAAAATATGATATAGGACAGATGGATAAGAACATTTTAGCAAGAAAACAATGACATAAGATAAACACATAAAACAAAAGGTTTAAAAAGAAGTTACAACTTTTCAATTCAAGAGCTTTTTTGATAAGTTGATATTATCTCTTATTTCTTATTTTTTCATAAGGTAAAAACTTAGTTAATGTAAATATCACCTTGTGATAGCAACAACAAAAAGGAAGCACTGATGGTTTGTCCTTGAGGTGCCTCCAGAAAACCAGAAGGAGTAAACATGTCTCACTTCTTTCTTCTGAAAATGTTAAAGTAAATGTTTTGGCTGTTCCTTCAGTTTTTCAGAGGGATTCTTACCCCCTTCACTTTTAAATTAGAGAACTCAACATGAGGCACTTCACAAGGATGCTGTGACTTCGAGTCCTGTGGGGTCATTAAGTAATCCGTCAATGACCTTAAAGGTTTTTAGCATTGACCTTTTTGCTAAGTCAGTGGTTCCACCTCTCAGAGAACCCCAGAGATTCCTGTTTTCATCATGAACCAACTGGAGTGTGTTGATGAAGTGTTCTTTTATAGCTGAATCGGCAGCTAGATGACAGGCTGATTGTGTTTTTATTTTCTAATGAAAAATGAACATCTTTGCCAGTGTTGTCAAAAAAATCTCACTAGAAGTAACTATTGGCTCTCTGAAATGTAGCTAAAAGTCGCTAGATAGCGTAATGATGTCACATATCCTGCAAGAGAATGGGATGCCAGTCGGCAGCGTGACTGGCATCCCATTCTCTTGCAGGTTGGTCGTTATTTATTTCTATTGGTGGAGTGTGGGTGAGGAAACAGGTAGGGAAGATGAAGGGGGGATTCTTGCACAGTACTGAGTGTAAAATGACGAAATATTGATTGATGTAGTTACAGAACAGAAGCCTGAAATGATTAGTATATGTATGTTGTCCTATCTGTCCATTTTTTAAAGTTACAGTGTGTAGAAATTTGTGATATCTAGTGTTGCAATTGCATGCTACACCTCACCCTCTCCTTCCAAACATGAAAAATAAACTGTGGTAGACTTTAATTGTCATAAAACTCAAAAGGCGTTAAGTCTGTCCAGTCTGAACTTATGTAAGAAACATCGCAGCCTCCGTAGAGCGGGTCCCTGTGATGTACATATAAAGTATTTAAATATAAAGGGCCTTTTCAGGGGTAAAGAAAACTACAATTCAGATGAAACGAACTAATGAAAACATCATGAGAATTATTCTTTATTAAATTTCTGCCAATAGTTCCCTTTTACCTAAATCTTACACACTGGACCTTTAACTGTTCATACACACAGACTATGTCCGATGTCCATTCATCCCGTTTATAGTGAACTTTGGTTTTAGCCACACACGGCGATAGATATCTTAGAATCACAGGATTTAGGTGTGTCTGCAATGCACGCTGCCCTCCAATCATATTGCTGAGATATGTGTAAGATCTGAAAATGTACTTCTATGTAGGCATGGCGTCTTATTCTACAAAGGTAAGCCGCTGTGACAAAATGGAAGTACAATTACAGATCTAACATATAGGGAACGCTAGAACGCTAAGAAAGGTGGCTTCTACAGAGGTTAGCATAGATGCTGCTATTACATCAGTCATTGAGATAGAGAAGGAGAGTATTTCTTCATTTTCATATATTCAAGGAGGAGCTAAGAATGGCATTAAGGGCTTTTCTAGATAAAGATCATGTTTTCAAGCTTCTCTTGACTGGCTTCAACAGCCGTGGTAGACACTGATAGACAGATGGTTCATCCAAACCAACCCTTCCCAGATGGTTCTGAAGAAGAAAAAAAACCATCTGCCATGTAAGCTGAAGTTCCCCAAAAAATCCTGGGGAAAAATGGGAAAAATCCTATTCAGAATTATCTTGGTAGTTTCATGAGAATATGACCAGAAGTAGTTGAGAGTCAGCAGCTTCCTCTGGTCCCAAGTGTTGGACAGAGACCAACTCACTTAAGTAGCCATGCTGAATCCAAATTTAAAGACACTGCATTTCAAAAATTTACCGGAAACGCTATAAAGTCTCAGCAGTATTTTCAGCAGTATCAGCAGCTTCACCTTAGAAATACTGACACAAACCTCCAGACTCCGACATAGAGCTATTTTTACCTCCATGTTAACGTAACCCTTCAGTGGCAAATTAGTGTCAGCTACTAATGACAGTATGGAGATGTTGTACTCGGTGGGATTGTGTGTGGCTACTAATATAGTGGGAGGCCAGTGGCAGACATTAATCAATAAGGCATTAATAGTATAGCTTTGTGTGGTAGCCGTGCACATCATCCATCACTGTGACTTCTCTTTTCTCCAGCGCACAGTCTTATCTTCCCAGAGTGGGAGACTGAAAACCTTCAAAGGAAAATGTGTGTGTGTGTGTGTGAGGTGTGCGCCTGGAGCGACAGGAGAAAACGACAAGAAGGTAGATAGAGTTAATTCCTTGGAGGTTTTGAATTGATGCTGACTGCAGGAAATGAAATGCATTTGAAACTCGTGCTCTGGTGAGGAGCTAGCTCAGGGCCGTCAGGCAGACGGGCACGTGTGGACACACGCATGCACACACACACCTACTGCAAAACACCTCATATTCAAGTACAGACACACGCACGAACATATACACACACAGACCTCACACGTATCATATATCTTCAAACTTGTACTCCTGTTCTTCCTTTCTTACTGAAGGCACAGTGAGATGAAACATTCTCCAAAAAAGCTTTCATCATCGTGTGAGTGTGTGTGTGGAGTAAGGAGGGAGGCTCTCTATTAAAAACTCAGAAAGGTCCTCTCTGGCACCCTGTTAGTAGAGCTGCATGGCCGACCCTTCCAGCAACTTCACAGAGAGTTTGTGATCTCTGGAGAATGCCCTTCCTCGTGGTGCCGCCTTAATGATATGGGTCAGCTCCTGGCGGGGTATGTGAGCACTTTGGTTAGGAGGACTCTACCCAGCAACATTCACACACCTGTATTTTGTATGTCAACAATAGTTTTGTCCCATTTTTGCAAAACATGTAGATATTCTAATGTTAGGCTAATAATGATTTCAATGCAGTGCGTTTGAAAGGACAATGCTTAACCAATATAAGTACTATACTTTTCAAAAACGAAAATTAAAAACATCCTCGTACAAAGTCTCATTTGTACGTGAAAGCTAAACCACTTTAATTAGGCTGGGTGTTGGTTCAGGCCTGTGGCTAAATCCACTCAACATTTTAGTTTCATTTCTCCTGAGCTGCTGGCCCTGTTTTTTTATTTTTTTAACTCCAGAGATGCATTCAAGTCGAAGAGGAAGACAATTAGACTCTTGGAAACAATGACACATTATACTCCTGATGGTTATCAGTGAAGATCTGACCACCATATTCCACCTCAACATTGAAAGAAAAGAAAAGAAATCTCTGGTTACTTCTCACTGATGCTGTTCCTCCAACATTATATTTACTGCGACTAAACCACCAGCTGAAAATAGCCAACCCGCTTCCTGCTTACACTGGTATGTGCATGAGCAGTGTCCATAAATGCTGAAAGATCTGGGGATCCATGAACAAGTCCTGCGTCAGACCATAAAAGATGTTAGGGACCTGCACCCAGGTCTGATCAACCTGTGCTGGACCTGCCTTAGAGGGGGTTTCTTGTGTGAACTGAGCAGGCCACATGTCTTTCATAGTACTGCCATATAAGCCAGTAGACAGTCAGATTTACCTGTAGCCTCAGTGTTTTGATTGCAAGTTTGATTGACCTGCTAACATCTGCTGGTAGCTGGTAACCTAAATTATGCAGAAGACCTTCAAACTAACACCTTCAAGTTCTCACAATTTTTTTAAAACATGTTAAACATTTACATTGTCTATAATCATTGTCAAATAATGTTGGTGGATTACTACTCTATGTGCCCCTGTTGTCATGGTCCGGTTTTAAAGTGATGTGCATGTAATGCATCAATCATTATAATCCATTCATATAAATTGTTGTGATTTCTCTGCATGAGTCCTTTACTTTTAGTAATTTTAGAGTATTCAGAATTTTGAATACAGTACATTCACTTTCTCTGTCACTGTGGGTAAATTAGTCAAATGTAACAATAGTTACCTACACTCTTACTATGATATTGTCTTGGTTGGTGGTTTAGCAGTGACAGAACCTAGCTGGGTGCTAAATGAGTCATCCCAACACTGCATAGACCGACTGGGCTTGTTGTTTCTCTGTACCAGCTGTAGTTGGTCAATAAAAATCTGTAATTAGAAGTCAATATATGTGGAAGCTCACAGTCGGGTTGGTCCAGTCCACTCAACAATGGCAGTATTCCCATTTGCACATCTGGGTACACTAAATCCCTGCGACAAAAGACTGTGATAACAGTAATTGCAATTCCAAACACAATTATAGCCCTCATTTATCTCATTTTCCTGTGAGTTGTTTGTGCTCATTATGTTCTTGGGCTCGCAGAGTAACAGGGAGCAGATGTAAATTGAAAGCCGGCGTGCAGCTATGTGCACGCTGTTGTCGCCACAGATTCATGTTGATGGCTTCCCACCTGTGCGAGACTCCCCGAGGGTCAGACACTAACAAGACTCCCCATCATGGTCACCCATCCGAGGCACAAACCCCTAATGTGGGATAGAAATATTTTAGTTGCCTTTAAATAGGCTATTAGAGGCCTGCTGTTATAGATGGGAGGTGAGAGGAAAATGGAAAGAGCGGAGAAAAAAGTTGCTGAAAACAAAGGGGAGGGGCTCAGACAATATTTAAAATTGGTTCACACTTTCAAGGAAAACAGATTATAAGCTCTGACGGGATTCAACCTGGGTTCCATCAGTATGATAATAAAGTGTATTTGGAGGTTGCATCGGATATGAGGACATGTAAATAATATCCTCCATCTTCCCCCTTCTCCATCCACAGCACGTCCTGAAGACAACTCAGTGACAGTAAGTAAATAGGAAACGTCAGCATCCACCTTTTGTTCTCCATAATGCTCCTGATTGTTACAAGATAAGAAAGTTGAATGCAAATATGGCTTTGTCTCAGTCCCCCCCATCTTCCTTTCCTTTCCCATCTGCTCAGATGAAATGCACACACAGCTGCAGACAGGGCATGGCTGTACAAATGCTTGTGAGAGAGACAGACAGAGGGGGTGCTGGGCTAGTGAATGTCAGCCGCGATATCAAGACCCCATGGAGTGGAGACAGGTAGAAACCTCCAAGACGCTGGCGCCATGGACCAGAGAGCACAGGAAACGAATGAGACAGATATGGTCAAACTAAATCCATAATAATAGATACAGGGTACAGTAAGACAGGATTACATTTCAAATGGATAAAGCCATTCAACACTTAATGGCAGAACAGAATAAATTGATCAATAATAGAGATATTCAGCATTAACTAGATGACCAACAATAGGAATCTGACAAATTTATCAGCTTATCATTTCAAACCAGTAGAGAAGCTGTCCACTATGCTGAGGACAGAGGTAAACCTCATATGTTTACAAGGGTTGATTATTGTAATTGCACACTTAACATACACACAGTTTGCTCTCATGAGCACTGGGTCATCAAGGTCTACCTGCCTGCTGGGAGCTGCATGCCCATCACAGGAACATGCACAGCTAAAGCTGCATGCTATGCCAAAGTGCCTGCCTGCCAACGATAGTCAGACATTTTTTTTTGTTTTTTTTGATGGTCCACCAGGTCACTGAAGCAGCGAGATTTCTCCCCGGTGCTGCTGATGGCCAAACAGGCCAATGTGTGAGTGGAAAAGAGAGCGAACACAACAACAGGGCAAAGAGCTCTGCACACAGCTCTGAAATGAAGTAACGGAACCAAACGCCAAGTTAGAAATCTTTTACATTATTAAGAGAAGTGTAGAATAATTTCTGGTCATTATGAAAGGATGATCATAAGAAGCTGCGGATCAGGAGTTAGAGTGGGTAGCTCTGTTCTATGTTCCAAAGTGTCCTTGGTCAATATACTGAACACCAACTTGCCACTGATGTCTGTGTCTTTAGTTTATGAGTAATGAATGATAGAGCACATAGATGCACAGTATGAATGTGTGTGTGTAAAATGGCTGAATGGCAAAAACTGTACTGTAAAGCACTTTGAATGATCACCAAGACCATGGGCCTCTACAGGCCAGGGAATTAAATGGAGACTGGAGGTCTATTAGTTCCAGAAAAAGATATTGAAATGAACATTTCTAATCAACATCAAACACAGTTTACTGATGCTACAGAATCTTGTCATCCTGACAAGGACTTAAATTGTACCATAAAAGGCAGCGATACAAAACAGTGTCTCTTCCCTTCATTTGCAAGAGCTGTTGGAAATCGTGTTGACATTTCTCGGTAGATCTGTCGTTTCATTGTCCGTTGAACTCTTTGGTGAGGTCCATCTCCACTGCAAGCTGAGACTGACCTTTTCTCATGCTCTGTCTGTGTTCACTGAACACATTCGTCAATGTTGGGGATGAATTTTCACATGTTGCTGTTGATGGTACAAAGGTTAACCTGAGCTTCAGTGTTTCTGTCACAGTTGGAATATCTGCCACATATCTTCTCGAAATATCTAGTTCAATCTGCCGTGGCACAGAAAACTCAAAAATGCTCAAAGTCTGTCACAGCTAAGAGCAGCAGTGGTCTCGGTTCGAAGCCAAGAAATGTTCAGTCTCCAGGTGTAGGGTACTTCTTTCACTAAATCTTGCTGAAAAACAAACTGTTTGACTCTATTTTCTTTCCTATTTCTTTCTGACCAACTGTTGCATTCACTACATTGTCTCTGGAGTGACTCATTTCTCTTCATTGTTTTTTGTGAAGCTGCCGGACGTAAAGTAGTCTGTCTCTCTTTTGATACTTTCAGCCAAAATGTGTCCCACATGTCAGAGTCTCCACACACACCAGGGCACTTTGACCCGTCTGACACCAGCGTGGAGGTAAGTGGTTCGTGCTCGGAGATGAGTGTTGGGGGGTTCCGATAAATTCAATATTTGATGTACTATACAGCCAGTGAACTGGAAGCTGCGTAATGGCCCTCAAAAGCCCCATGGCTTCCATTTGCACCTTTATGACAATGACAATGGAGGAGTCTTAGATCTAAAGAAACTGGTGGGGAATGTTACCGAAATATTTTATGGTTACTGTCACTGTGGCCAAGTGGCCTCTCCACTGTTGGTCAAGCAAATATTTGAACTGTTTTCCAATGAAGAATGCAGTCTCAGTAGTCTTGTTGATGCCCTTGTGTAAATACATACACTGGATGCACATTTACTCTGTCTCTCAAACTATCTTTCAAATTAACGAGTTCAGCCAACCATTTCCAAACATTCATCTATTTCAAAATTCCAGAAATCTGTCTGTCTGTCTGTATGTGGCTCGCTTATCTTGAGGACCACTCATCATATCGGCTTTGTGCTTGTGACGTGTGTTGTTAAGGTTAAGGAAGTGATAATAATAAAATATTAACAGGCACCCAGCTAACTGTAGCAATGGCAGCATAAATTACTTTGTGGTTCAGGTAAAAGCACTTTGACAACAACAGCAACGACAACTGAGTGTCCAAGTCGAGGTTTTGCAAACTGAGTCAAGATTCGCCGAACTTTGAATTATCAGGTGAAGAGCTCTTTGTGCAGCAGTAGTGGCACAGACTCAGCGTTCATCGGAGTCCTGCAGCCATTTTTTTTGGCAGCATAATTACCGGAGATCACTTTTGCATTCTCGGAAAGAAATGCTGCATCAGGATTTACCACAGTCCAAGCAAACTGCCCATTCCAAACAGGCAGTTTGGACAGGCAGTGGTCACTGAACTATTGTTTATTAGAACAGTTTATTAAAAAGTAGTCCCAAGGCCGACACCACACAGCTAACCTGCACAGGTTTTTAAATTCCTAAGCAAGAGTTCCCACTCACTAAGGTTTAAATGATGACACATTTATTATTTAAATTTCAACTGAGGGTGCAAAATATAAAACTGAGGTTGCAGTGCATGTGTTTGCACTTTCGTAGAACCTGACTTGTCGAAAAGGGATCTCACAAGCAAGTGCTTAATCAGATATTCTTGTTGGAACCCACACATATGTAGGCCACGGGACAGAATTTGTTGCTGAGTAGAGAGGGGCACTGTCACATGTTGTCACAGCACTGAAAGGCAAGGGTCGGTCATGGTCTGACCCAGAGGCCAGACTAGCAAGGTCTCCTGGATGTCCTGTGCTCCAGCCTAGACAGGCTGCAGATGGAACTGGCAGCTCTCCAGGTAAGCGTCATCTGTCACATCAGCACATGGCAGATGCAATGAACCACAGCTCAGCACTTGCCCCTTCCTCTCAAAATACATCCTTGTGGGTCGGTCACTGTGGTTGAGGGCTGACCTTTCCACCATGGGTCCAACCGCTATGATGAGTGCTGTGCTGCAAGAGGCTGTGGTGCAGGTAATCCAGTGTAGTTTGTTTTTATTTTAATTTTAAAGGATAAATTGTTTTTGTCTATAAAGGACTAATGAATTATTCAATACAGCAACTTAGTTGGAGCTTTTGGTTTCCTTTTTCTTTTTCTGCAGTTGATGAATTGTTGGCTCTTGACTTGGCTTACATAACTTACGCATTTTTAATTACAAACCCTTTTGGTACACTTTCTTTGTTGTATTTTTTCACATTGTTGTCAGGTGAAACTGTGTCTTTTGTAATTCCTTGTAGGATTTAGTCATAGACCCATTGTACATTTGACATGGAGATTTTCAACATCTTGCATATCAGGAGAGAGGCCTGACAGCACAAAAACAGCAGAAGTGTCTAAAACAGTTATGCTGTCACAGTGCATTTTCAATATTAGAGTTGTTTAAAGATGTCACCACTCCAGCAACACTGTCAGTATCAAGAACAACTTTATTGTTATACCGTCAACATTTCGACTTGTGACCTTCGTCGCTGAGCAGAGAAGCTTTATAAAGAGAAATGATGTTGCTAGTCTGGTGCAATTAAAAACAATGTCACACTTCATTTCTATTTTATAAACAAGAAGCGGTCTAGTCCAAACAAAGAGGTGGCAATGTTGATTTTCTCAGGAGGAACAGAGAAGCATTTTGGATTTTTTAATTTTAAAAGCTTATTTCCAGATGGTGTTAATGGTTTTGGGCAGGAACTGGACCCAAGAGCATGACTCAGACAACGACTGGCAGTATACTAAGAGCTCAAATGAATAGGTTTGTCAACTGGTTTACAGTGGATGTTTCTGGCTAAGGATATCTCTGGCGTGCTTGTAGTGTACTTTCGTGCTTGTTGAAGGACTGCTGGAATAAGTCATTCAAAATGAAACTGTCATGTTTTGGCCCTGAACAGAAACCCTGCAGCGTGCATCCCACTTGCTTGGATAAAAGTGGAGTGGAGTTGTTCAGGGGTATATAAATAAAACAGGGGCCACATGCTAAAGTACATGTGTACAATCAGTTGGGACCCCAGGGACTGCTTTGACAGTGCTCTGCTGGCTGTGAACACTGGCTGTGTTTATTTGCACAAGGCTGTTGGGAAGTGCATGTATGTAAACTTATAACAGCACTCTGAGATATTCCGACCACTTGGGGCTGGGTGTGTGGGACTGAGCCTGATACATAAAACAAAACTGCTGCTGTGACCACTGTGGGGATGGATATGTGCCATTAATATCCTGGAGGGCCTGTCCTATTTTAAGTTTTAAATTACTTCCATCTCAAATGAATGAAAAGAAATGAAGTGATGCATATTGTAGTGCTCTCCACAAGCAGCTCACCTGAGTCTGATGATGTATTTCATGAGTAGCCATTGCTCTGTGGTACTACATGATTTTCTTCACATTAGATCAGAGCAGCTTTGACACTCAATTAAACACATTTCATTCCATGTTTCCTGTCTTTATCGCTACTGTCACTATCAATAAAGGCAAAAGCAATTGCAGTAAAACTTGGCTACCATACAAATGGAAATAAAGTCTTGAAAGTAGATTAATCCACTGGGAGGCAATGTCTCCAAGTGTCTCTTAGGATTAAGAAGTAACAGTAGTTTGTCTGAAATGACAGTGAAGTAGCAAGACAGAAGCATGGCAGCTTCAGCTTCGGTCATTGGTCAGTGTCTTCAATGGAAAGTGTCGTTGTAATCACTTATATCTGTCTTATTACTTATGTTTTAGCCCGACTTTAAATACATACTCTATAGTTACATGCAGAGAACGACAGAAAACAAGCATGAAGCCTTAAGGAGGATGCAGTTCTGTGCAAAATGTCAGGTGAGATGTAATTGATGCATTGAGCTTTTGTAATAACCTAATAATGCCCAGTTAGAATTCCAACCCTGACCAACCCACAACTAACAAAACTCTTACCTGCTTCAAAAGAGCAGGATTGACTGATAGCATAATATATCAATGGTGCATTTAGAATGGTGGGATTATTACATTTAAATCAAAAATCAGATTTCTTGCTCTGCCGACAAACGTCAAGTTAAGCTTCCATCCATCCATTTTTTATATACCGCTTTTCCTTTTTGGGTTGCAGGGGCCAATCCCAGCTGTTATTGCAATAGACTACACTGTAGAACTGCTGTGACGCATACCGCAGGGCCGAACTTGGTCCTGCTTTGCTTCAAGAATATTCGGATTTATAAGCATTTTCAGGCTCCATTTCATTTAATACAAAAAAAAATAAGGACAAAAAAATCATCTTGGGTTTTTTGGTATTTCTGTAACTATGAAACTTAGCAGTTACAATTTCTTCATAAAAATGGGTATCAGACAATGAAAATGCCTGACAAGACAATGATTTATTAAAAGTTAATAATACAGCCGTTCAAATCAACAATTCAATGACTAATCACATTTTGAATTACCCATAGAAAAAACACAATAATATGGCTACAACAAATACTTGGAAAACACACAAATGTTTGAGCCAGTAGACTGAAGGACAAGGAGGCTTTTTTCAGGCATGGTACATTTGCAGTACCATAATTATTGCAAACACACTGGACATCAATTATGTATTAGTCAGGTGAAAGATTTTCTTGGTCTCCATATTCGTCCTGCTCAAGTACAAACATCTACACACTCAATTTTCCTCTCAATTTTTCACACACGCAAACAGTAGCCTACATATTCTCTTTCAGCTCCTTTTTTTTGATAAAGCGTCGAGTGAATCAGAAATAAAACCCTGGCTTGTATAAAGAAATGACTGCAGGGCAATATTTGATCAAGTCAGACAGCTCCATGCCTCACTAATATTCAAAGGATTCTCTTGCTGCAGAAATGTGAATATGTAATGTATTCCCTAGTAACAAAACAGTACAACAGGGGATACACAAAGGCAGCTGAGAGGCAGTGCGGCGCAGGCAGCTACCACATGCAAGCAAAAAGGAATAATGCACCTTTGATGTGAGCATCATGGTTTGTCTGCAGCGTTATGAATAAGAAGGATCGAATCAGGTGTTATTTGGTTCAGTTCACAGACAGAGGACAATGTAGCCACAGGCCAATAGCCTCCTCAGCTCTTTTCTCTTGTTCTTTTTAGCTGAGTTATCACCTCACACTGCTGCTGCACAGTCATACAATGCTCCCTACTGCAGATGATTTCAAGAGATAATCAGCAACATTATTATTTAAACCAGAAACAATGGTTGTAATGATTTTACATAATGAATATTCACAGAAGCACATGCAATCTGTCTTTTCTTAGAAGAATGTACTTGCACAAATGATTAGCTGTGCGTTATGTTGACTCAAGACAAATATCTGTGATGTTTTACTTTAAGTCTGGGTTTGCTTTTTCAGCAAACCATCTTTGGAGGTTTTCTATATTTGGGTTTCTGTCAATCAAACAGACACATTTGCAGTAGATCTAATTATTTATTCTCTCTCAAAAATATGACGATTCTCAACGCTACAGTCATGGTGCAGAACACATGAAGTAAAACTCATAAACGCCACTTTAATATGTGGCAAGCATGAGTTTATTTCACTGTGTTACTTAAAAAGTTGTTCTGAACATCTAGTTTTAGAATTTGTATGTTGGTTTTGAAGGGTGACGTTGTCTAGTTTTGGCACAAACACAATCAAAAGCTTAGATATTCTATTAATCTGAAAGCTACTATAGTGCAATCACATAAAAAAATCCGTGTACACGGAATGTAAGTGCTTTATAGAAAGTGAAGGTATGTAGACACAAAAAATGTACTGGTCAAGGTTATGTTGGGATAATAATCACTTTTTCTGAATGTATCAAAGATGGAAACAGGGAGTAGTGCAGGTGGGGGCATGCAGGAAGTAACCACCATAGAAACACCTGGAAGCAATAGGAGAGTTCTAGAAACATAGATTAGGTTATTAAGACATCATCACCTCAGAAAAAAGATGGGTGGAGACTCTACGAGACTCTCACCACAGGAAGGAGGCTGCTTTTGCTTTTTTTCTACAGTCTGGTCAGACATGTTCTATTGGTTGCTGTCTGATAGAACCAAATAAACGCAACACTTGCAACACACTTACTTGCCACACACATAGGACACCTCTGGTGGCTTTCATTCAGTATTTTTGTGAGCAGGACTCAGGCTTTCACTGGCCCAGCCCTGGGACTCTGTGCTCCAATAGTTACGTGACAAGCATAAGTTTGTATGATCAAGATGAAATTGTCAAGTCCAAACTTGGCATTCCAAAATCTCTGTGAGGCTGTACTTATGCACAGTGGTGCTTTGAGCTGAATGCTTTATCATGCTAATATAATCATAATGCCAGTGCATAGTATATATTTATTATTATTAATCAACATTGTCTGGCATGGTAGGATGTGAGCAGTGTACTAATCAGCATCTTACACAAGTACAGCAAAGGTAAGTTACAATTTTACACAGCAAGTTATTTAAATCCAAAAATTGACCGGAATAAAAAAAAGGGCATTGCCAAATTTATTAAAATTAATTCTGTAAAATGTGACTTTATGTACCACATACATACACATATAAGATATTTTAATGTGATTTATTGACTTAGGTGAGTTTGGTTTTAGGTTTTTTTAATAATACCTAATTACCTAATAATACATAATTACAAAAGACATGCCTTGAAATGAGTCATTTAAAGAAAAACAAACAATTAACTGTCTTCAGGAATAATAGTTAGTAAATTAATTAGAAGTCAGTAAGTATGTCACAAATATAATTAGGTTAAAAATATATATACATTGAAAACATTCTGTCCCCAAGTTGTTAATTGCAAACCATTTTACCATGGTGTTATTTAGATGCTTTAGTCAGATGTCTATTCATCCCACTGCATAACGATGAACTTACCACAGCAATTAAGTTTGTTTTCCACTGCAGTTCTGTGCAATTAATTTATTTTAAATTCAGGCTGCAGCAAAAAGTCACACAGCTTAAGAAGAGACAAAGAGTCAGGACCACATCCAACATGTTATTGTTATTAGACCTTCAAGTGAATTCCATTGTGTTCCTTCATTTCCATATGCTTCCATATTTCTACTTTTTAGAGATCAGTTTTAGTCAAAAGCAAACAGACCCCTTTTGAATTCAAGAGTCGTATCCACTGTGACAGCAAATGAATCTTAAAAAGGTCACCTGTTTGGAAGCTTATAGAACAGAAATCCTGAGAAAACAAAATACTCGCCTTAGAAATATAAAGTACTTGGACATCAGTGATGACATTTGGGCCATGCACACAAACATCACCAACAGTGATATATAGTTGTGATACACATGAATGCATATGATATCACGATCAGTTTCATAAAGATGTATGCAGTTAAAGGGATAGTTCACCGAAAAAAGACAATTCACTCATTATCTACTCACTACTATACTGACGGAGGGGTGGGTGAAGTGTTTTAGATAGAGAGATGATAGATAGATGAACTCTATTGACCCCTGTTGGGAAACTGTTGTGTCACAGCAGCAGTTCAACATCCACAGAGAGTAAGACACAAAAAGACAAGGTGCAAAATTGCAGTATTTGACATGACTGAATATAAATATAACTATATGTGGTAAAATGGGTATGAATATAATATAAGGTATGAGCCAAATAAATTAATAATTGACAGTTATTGCAGCAGTAATTACTATTAAGTACTAATAGTAAAGTCCACAAAAAACTTTTGGAGTTTCAGGGGTAAACATTGCTGCAGCCAAATCCAATACAATTGAAGTAACTGTTGACCCCTTAACGTCAAAGAAACAGAAACAAAAAAAGCCTCCGTACTGCTTCTGTGATGTCATCCAAGTGTCGCTAAGTCCGACATTCATATTCCACTGGACCACGTTATTTACAACATGTTTTAGATCTAAATGTCCTCTGTCACCCTCAGCCCCGGAGCCGCATTCGGTAGCATTGCTAGTTCCGGTAGCGGACATTCTAGACATTTTTGCCTGCCAATTTCCGATGACAAAAAAATCCCTGAAATGTAAAATGTTTAATAAAAGAGAAAGTGTACAGATAATGGATGAAAGTTTGACTAAAAGGGTTTTTCTTACTAAAATGAGACTTAAATGACTGAAGATATAAAAGAAAGAGGTTGACTAAGTATGTAATTTTCATCTTAAATCTAAAAATAGGTTATAAATTCATTGCTATCCGTGTGTATTAAAAGCTTCAATGGGAGACAAGGGCCAACTGTATTTAGCTGGCTCTACAGCTCCTGCAGAAAATATTAATGGTTTTGGAGTTGAATAGTGTTTCTCATTAAAATTACTATTATTAGAATGGAGAGGAAAAAGCCTGTTTCCGCTGTCCCAAATCAGATATTGAACGTAGTTTCCCACAAGGAGTATGACTCCTCTGACCATTGTCTCTCCTGCCCAAATGTCTCGTCCTTGTCTGTCTGATCCTTTTGGGGTCACTCACTACCCAGCCTGTAGCCTCAGTGTCTGCTCCAAGTTTCAGGCCTGGAGGGGATCTTTTCAATGTGCTGCGAATGTCACCTGTTACTGAAGGGTCTACTGACAGGAACTTATCTACCAAAGGCACTTCTTGCCGGGCCTTAATCTGTCACACCAAGTTATAATCCTAACATGTCAGCCTTACTTACCACTTTTACCTTGTCAGGCAGTTGTCAAAACAACAAGGACAATCACCAGGATATGATTCCAACTGCTGTTGTCTGGTTGAGTTACAAAACCTTCAGTGTGAATATACAGTGAACAGCAAAATCATCACTATAAGCAGCTGATTGCTATAAACTAACTGTGTCGCTTTTGTTTGATAGTCCATGAATTTGAGGGAAAGTTAACATCGCACACTTGCACATGTACACACACACACAAACACACACACGTCTCTCTCTCTCTCTCAGACACACACACCGACACAGACTCAGCTAAATGTCTCTGACCTACAGTTTAACTGTTGATTAGTTTGAAATGACGCCACAATATCAGCACTGATCATCACATAATGATCTTTATTACTGCACATTGATCAGTCCGGCCTACTCGCTCTCATCCTATCTCTCTCTCTCTGACACAAACACACGCACACAGACACACACAGACACACATGGGTAAAAAGAACTGAATTTGTAAACTTAGCAATGTATGGAGAGCTGGAGGAGTTAGCGGAGCACGCATAGTTTGGCTTGATTCGGCTCAATTCGGTTGGCATTGCACAGCCCAAATTATAGAGTCAGAGAGAGGAGCAGAAAATTACTGACAGAGCCGCTAAAAACTGTAAAAAACAACTTTTACAGTCCAAACATGTATAAAAGAAAGCAAATTATTTGATCATTATAACCAATTTATAAAACAGCATTTGTATAGGAACAAGTCTGTCCCAAGCTTTTTGATCCTTATAAAAAGTTGATCACTATATCCATAATCACTGTAAGAGATTTTGGTTGATAGTGTGCCTGCCGTCAAACATTTCAACAACATGCCAGTGTGAAGAAACTGTAATCTGGTCTACTCATGACTGGAGGGGTAACATCCACCAACAAATCACAGGCCCTAGTCTCAGACTCTGCCACCACTCCCATGGGTGTGTGTGAGCCCAGCACCTATGGAGCATCACATTTCTGTGGGAGCCATGGAACCATGTGCTGTCATAGCATCTGCGGCTGTGATAGTTCTGGAGGTTCATCTAGAGACGTTGTGAAAGCGCTCCAGTTGACTGCCTTCTCCTCCATTAGAAGAATCCACATGGGAACTATTCTTGAACATTCCAAATCGACCTTATTCTAACCTATTCTGGAATTGTCTGTTTCTTTTCAAGAGGTTGGGGTGTCTGTATCCACCACATTATATTTACTACAATTATTGCCCTCGAAACTCTATCAGCACTACATCCTTAAACCTTAAGCATTCGTTTTGTGACAAACACATAGCCGTGGCCTCAACTTGTTTTTATCCTGGATGGAATTTTTTTTTTTTTTTTTGCCTCTGACCATGAATGCATACATTTTAAATGTGAAATAGCATTAGCAATGTCTGGCCCCATTCTCATTCCTTGTGCTGTAACATTTTGATGACCAAGGTCTCTGGGTGTGCTTTTATTAGCCCACTCCTGTCCCTGTCTGCTAACTGTCTGCATCTATATTGAATAATATTGCTCTGCTTTAAGTCAGGGCCAAGCCTACACAAATCGCTATAAATTGCAATGTAGGTGCCTAGGCGAGCAGAGTGGAAAGGAAAGAAGTTATAAGACTTGTCCTTATTCTGAGACAAAAATCAAAGAGCAAAATACTCCAAGTATTAGAACTTAAATATTTTCTTTTCTCTGCATATGCAAAACCAATTCTGCCATTTGGGGCTTCTCTGTTGAATCTTGATGCAAAGCGTCATTGCAGTCCTTGTTATCTTTTAGAGATACAGGGACCATTTTTATAAACTTTTATCTTCTCATGCCTCGACTGTTACAACAGCTCCTTCGCTTGTCTCAATCCAAAAATCTGTTGAAAGGCTCCAGACTGTACAGAACTCAGCTGCCAGGCTTCTAACAAGACTCAAGGGAAGTGACGACATTTCGCCCAGTTTAGCCTCCTTGCACTGGCTCCTAGTATGTTTGAGAATTACTTTTAAGATCTGACTATTGACTTTGAAAGCTCTTCATGGCCATGGTGCCTATCTGACCTCTTAGTTGCATACAAATCTGTATGTTTCTTGAGATCCCGGGGAAGAGGTTTTTTTCGTTGTTCCTGAGGCGAGGCTGAAAACTGGCGGTGACAGAGCATTTGCAGTCAGAGCCCTGAAGCTATTAGAAGGAGCTCAGGTCAGCAGACTCCCTAACCTCTTCTCAATATTTTCTTAAAAACATACTTTAATTGGAGAATTTTTCCTTGATATTTATTGACTGCCCCCGTGCTGGCGACACTAATTGGTGTTATTTATAAGTCGAGAAATTGTGTTAATCATCTGCTTGTGTTGAAGTCGTGGAAAGCAGTTTTTAATGGAGATTTAGCTAATTGCTTTACAGATATAGATTATTATTTTCATTACTATTCATAAATAGAGATAAGGTATAAAGACTGTGAAAGTGGGTGATGGCCGTGGACTAAAGCTGGAAATTACCCGGACAGGCTGTATGTGAGTACGTAAATGTTTGAGTCAGTTGCTGCAGACATCCTGTCAGCACCCAAGAACAACTCAAGACATGTCCGAGTGAGCCGATGTGAGAACACAGCAGCGATTATCCGGAGGATTCACCCCGAGCAAGTGGGTGGTTGATGACATTTCTTACATGCAATCGACACAAAGTGAAAAATAACAGAAGAAGACAAACATCTCAGGATGAATAAAGAGGCACCATACACGTACAAGACACAGACAAAGATGTTCGAGAGCTTTCGGTGATAAAGGTTGACAATGCTGGCATGACTTAAACAAAAACATGTGATCTCAGCAGCGGAATTCATTTCTAATGTCCTGCCTCCTATGTGCTTTGCCACACTCAAAAGAGATTTTCTTTTATTGTGAATATGTCTGACTGGAGAATCTCATGCTGCATTCTTCATCTGTGAAAAGCAAACTCTGGAGAAAGTATGGACCCAATTACACAGACAATTCCCGGAGTTCATGTCTGCCAATGGCTTAAGGAAGATAGCCTGTGTTACCTGTTACGCTCTATAAATAAGTCTATGACTGGCATAATATCCCTTCAGGTTTATAGCTGAATTTTTCACGTTTTACGGATCAGTACAGATATTTATGTTCAGGTGTTGTTGACTAATGTAAGATCTGTGCCTACTGGCAGCCAGATTCATTCCTGTTTTTCCATCTACAGCTGTGGTCAGGCTCAGGGTAACAGAACAGACATAATCGAAGAACAACCAATCCAACAAAGTGATACTAAATAAAAATGTTATACCATCATTGACGTGCAGCAGCCAGTTCTTCTTAACACATTCAATATTCTCGAGTGACCTTTATCTGCAGTAGACACACCGGGCATGTTATAGCAGGAAAAGCACAGGTGAATTTGATAACAAGTATATCATACAAATATAACAGCTGAAATGGATGTAGGGCTCCTGTATTGTGAATTGTGGTTCACTGCTACGACTGTGCAACAACTGATGGAACACATCCATTGTTAATGAAATCTGTTTCACCCGCGCTTCCCTGTTAAGACAAGTTCAACTGTCTGCTGTGAAAATGTCTCTTCAGATTGAAAGACAACTTCAACTGAAGGAGATATGGATTAGGATGTGATGTCATGGCCTCGGTGGAGGCAGAAAACTATAAATACAGGCCAAAAGCCTGTGGTAATGCCGGATGCCTTCTTTCTGCTGCACAAAGACTTGTTGAACTATTCATTCAAAGTTCTGTGAAGGTCGAATCAGTACACAACACGAGCTGGAGACATGATGAGTCGAAGCCGCCACTGCTACAGAGCGCCGGCCGTCTGTTTATTCGAAGTTTATACGTATCGAACATATTGTATGTCTAAATTCAACACTGCACTTCCTTGGGGCCCTTAACGATGACATGAAGCAGATCAGATGGAATGGTTCTTGAGATCTGTGAGCCACATGCAGACACAAAGTTCTAGAACTATTAGATGGATTTGAATATAAGATTACAGCTATACTTCCTCATTTATAATGCGTTGAATGTAAACAGCCATGCTTCAGCATGGCAGTATGTGGACTGGATCAACAAAACAATGTGGATATTATTGCTTTTTAGGTCCGTTTTAGGAGAGCAGGCCCTGAAACGACTGTCAAGGTCGGCTGCTGACAATTCTCTTTGTCCTGAATTCTCATTTTGTGCTACGAGTCATCTCAGTTTGAATGATGTGAAATTCGGCAGAAACTGACTGTAACAGTTTGAAATGTTGATTAAAATGTGCTAACAAACCAATTCAGCATGACAGTAATGTCTGACTTGTAAATTGATCTAGTGCCTGCAGTAACCCACAGTACAGCAATTCATCTTGCCTATGAAATTACCATCACAGCCATATTAGACCTAATGAAAATACAACACTGTCCATGTGCCATCAGCATGCTCTTGTTTCAAACTATAGGAAGCATGAAAAGAAGGAAGGATGGACGTGAAAGTGTGATTGAGGGAGTGTCTGGAAGATAGAGAACTATAGAGGGAGTCAACTCAGACGCTGGCCTTCCATTGCTCGTACATCATCTTTTAATGAGGGCCCACATAATCTTCAATGGCTGCTGCACAAGATGGAACTGAGTGGCATTCAAAGGGAATACTGTTAACTCTTCCTGACACCAGTGCCAGCAGGGACGAACACTGGGAAGACTTGGACGAGATAGATTAAGAGATGAATGGATGCAAAAGTGCATGGCTGGATTAGCGGAGGATGAAGGGAACAAATGCTCGGCCGGTTGAAGCACTGGTGACAAACTGTATGCGAAGGAGTCTGAGCACAGTCATTGTGGAAGGATTACTGAGTGACTCATAGTTCTGCTGCCTCAAATGCTCATTAGATGTTAATATTTGTCTCTCCTTATGAATGGAAATAAGTGCAAGACTGTAATTCCCCAATAACGTGCAGTCTCATCAAACATACGTTTATTGACACCAAGTCTATCTGTTTCTTTAACATTTGAAGACGAGCAAATATCAAACACTAGCCATTGCTACTGTTTCTATTCAAAATTAACCAAAAGTGTGAATTTAATTTATTGCTCATTCCGCTCTCTGTCTTTGTTTTTCTCATGCATCTGTCCAGAACCAGGCAGGTTCTTTGCAGTGTTGTATGGAACTGTAAATAATCCCATTTTCTATTGACATTCAGTATTGGTTTAATTTAACCAAGCTTATGAATGCCTCCTGAATACAAAGCTTCACTAAGCTTAGTGTCTCAAACCATAACCAATACATTTTGTGCCTAAACCTGACTTGACCTGAACCAGAGCAGTGACCAACTAAAGTGATTCATGTGATTCTTTTCTGACCTCACTGATCTGTATCTGTGTGAGTAGACTCACCACACTAGAGTGACTCAAACCACATTTTGTGAAAAAGAAAAACACATATTTGGGTTATTTTCACAAGGCATTGACTAATGATATGCAGTCTTTCTCTGCATTCCTACAACAATCTATTGAGGATTTGGAATCAAATGTTGGTTGAAATAAATAAACTGTAGATTGTGTCTCTAATCTTAATCAGTTGAATAAGTAAAGCCGCACTATGGTGTCAAGTTCTGACTTAAAGGTACAGTGTGTAGAATTTAGTGATATCTAGTGGTGAATTTGCATGTTGCAGCTGAACACCCCTCACCTCACCCTCTCCTTCCAAACATGAAAAAGAAACTGTGGCAGCTTCAGTTGTCATAAAAACTCAAAAGGTGTAGTTTGTCCAGTCTGGACTAATGTAAAAAACATGGCGGACGCCGTACAGAGGGTCCCCTCGATGTAAATATAAAGTATTTAAATATAAAGGGTCTTTTCTGGGGTAAAGAAAACTACAATTCATACAATTTAGATGAAACGAACTAGTGAAAACATCATGAGAATTATTCTACATTAAATTTCTGCCAATAGTTCCCTTTCACCTAAATCTCACACACTGGACCTTTAATAGTGATGCAATGATGATGTCATTCAATCCATCCATCCATCAATCCATGTCATATGATGGCGAATAACTTTATGATCACTACACGCTTTAGGTTGCGTTCCTATTCGGGGGAGATATTTTGGAAAATGTGTCTTTTGGACCATATTTTTTGTTGATCTTCACCTTTGACCTGTTCTACCAAAACTTTCGTCAAGTTACGTCAAGTAACTTGATGAAATACAAACATTTTCATACTCTGAGCAAGAAGCATCCAAACTAATAAGAAATCTGACATGAAATTGCTGAGCACATTTCTTCAAGTACCCAGAGCATGAATGTGTAACATTCTGAGTCCTCAGTCTGCTTTCCTCTTGTTCCATCAGCATGTTAAATCATCAAATTTGCACGCAAGGTATTTTGTGCAACAGCCTCAGGACACAATTTACATTTTTAACTGTACTCAAACAGTATGAACACAATCAGCATTTTATTCACTCTACCCAACATAGTATTGTGGGATGTAATGATGGTTGCAGTCTCTAGGGGCTGCTAGCAGGACTTAGTGTCAGTAGACTTTGGGTCTTGTGGCCCTCTGGCCCATCTCTAGTGTGGTTAACAATGAAGAAAAGCATAGGACGACACCTTTCCATTCACATCATATCCGCACACAATCATTTCATGATCACAAAACCACAGCAAACTGAAGATGAGATGTTTTCTTCATTTTAGAAACTTCTAAAGACAGACAGATAAAGCAGTTTGGACAAATGGAAGATTGATGAGAGGTCAATGTTTTCGAAAAGTGTAATAACGCATTTATATTAGGGAACACACATCAACCATTAACTAGTTGCTTATTAGCATGGATATTAGAGGCATATTGGCTCTGTATTAGTCATTATAAAGCACTTATTAATGCCTTATTCTTAATGACCTTATTCTGCAACTACTCCATTGATTAACAGTTTTCCCTTAATAACCTCCTAATTACTGCTTATTGATGGTAAGTAACGAAGTTGTTGTACATGAATTATAATCAAGTGCTTGGATATGTTCACTTTATAATATAAAGTGTTACCAGGTTTTTTTGTTTGTTTTGTATTTTCCCCTGTCATTTCTGGGTTTGCATACCTATTAAACACAGATTAACCACCCAGCAGCAGCTATAAGAACTATATACGGGGGCCAGTGTCAAAAACTTTGCTCTAATTGCCTTTAATGGCACCAAGAGGAGAGCACTGAAAAACAAAACAAAAAGACAAGAATAATAAAAACCCACCGCTTCATTTTAGGATTACAAATGCAATAAAAGTTGTGTTAAACGCCTTAATGAGAAATCATACTTGAGTAGTGTGAGCCCATTTCACACTGGACCAAAAAAAACACTAACACACATATCGATGCATGTTTCGCGTTACTCGTGCTTCACTTGCTTCAGTTGAAATATTTGTACTTCAGTCGCAAAAACCAATTAACACTGAGGCAGATGGGTCCTGGAACCAATCTGAGCTTGCAGGCCATCAAACTGGCTGCTTGTCAGCCTCAGGTAGCGCTGGAAACGGCAGTCATCCAGGCTCAGCCTCTGGAGAAGATGGTTAAATTCAGTTTTTTGTGCGCCTTCAGATGGTCTTGTGGACCCACACACAATGACAGTGACACATATTAGGGGAGTGCCAGAAAAGCAGCCAAAACTCAAGTAATGTGATATGAAAATTCCCTTTGCATTTGTAGAACACCACTGTTTTTTATCTTCAGTGGGTATTACCACTCCCAGGTCAAATGATTCTGCAGCACCAGCCCTGATCAGCAGTGAGGGTAACATGACAGCAGGTGGAAATTATAATTTCCGGCCTTTTTCCAGCTGGACTGGTTTGGGTCCTGCAATCAACAAGACCTCCCATGGAAGCAAAGCAGGTTTGCCATCTCTGTTGGCAACTCAAGCAGCACAATATCATTCAGTTGTGTTGAGTTTAAGAGAACCAAGAAACTCCTGATGCGTTTGTGATGTACAATCTGATTCACCATTTACAAAGAAAACAATGTTACATGTGTTTAAAATAAACATTGAGCAAGTTTCTTTCAAAATATACTTTTACTTCAAGAAATGCGAGTTTGAGACCGACCATGGTTGTGAGCATGAACTGCAGAACCTCAGCCCCCTCAGACATTACTTGTTTATTAGACAATTTTGTAGTCGTGGTTACAGATGAAATCTCAGGTTGCATGGCACACACTGGAAACAAATACACAAACCTGAAATGATCTGTATATACAGAAAGTCATGCCACCCCCATTGGGGAGTCAGCAGGAAGTGAGTCTGTTCAGCAAGAGCAGGACTTTAATATACACGCTCTATCAGCACAGCCTGAGGAAGCCAAAACAGATATGATGACATACAGCATGAGCTGAAGGAGCCATTTCAACTGGAATGAACAAGATGCCGTTCTAAAACACAGCATACAGCTCTATTTATAAAGCGCTTCTGTCCTATTGATGACTCAGAGCGCTTTACAGTACAGTGCCATTCCCACACACATTCATACAGTGCATCTACAGGCAGCAGTTTTTTCTTCAGACACGCAAACGTGGAACACTGGAATCGAACTGCCAACCTAGTTAGAGGACGACCGCTCTAACCCCTCAATCGCAGCGGCCCATTCTCTTAATTTATACATCACAGGCGCTAGCACAGCCAGTGGATGAACAAGAGCGATCCACAAAGGTACATTACATAGGGTCTTATCTAACACTTCATTGGTAGTGACCTCTATTACTGTTACTCACTGCTGCCAGCCAGCATCCATCCGTCTCTCCTGCTTGTGTTAGTTCTCTCAGATTAGAGTGGCATAAGAGTGCCTTGCCTTTCTCAACAGGATGTTATTTGTATAGCACTAAACAACACAAGGCACTTTTTTTCCAAGGTTGAAACCTCACAATATTCCTAGAGAAAAAAAAAAAACCATTGCTTTCAACTGGAAGAAACCAGTTGAGTTGGGAAGAGAGTGGTACAAATTGTTACTGTCAGAATGTTTGAAATATAATATATAATGACAATAATAATAGCAATACATATAGATGCAATGGCGGAGAGAGAGGACAAAAAGGAAAAACACCAACTATGGGAGAGAGGAGGCAAAGTAAATGCTGAAGTGTGATATACATACAGTACATGGGAAAGAAGGAGAAAAAGGCAGAGAAGCTCAGTGCATCATGGGAGCAATTAAGGCCTTAAACATTATAAGTAGAGGATGGTGGAGAGCTCACCTGAGTGAATATGGAGGGTTAAAGACAGCTAAGCTCAGAAAGAAGAATGGAATAAGTGAAACAGGTGGAATTGGATAAGTGAAAACAGACACCCCCTGATTATCATCGTTTTTCATTGATTTCACCAATCATATAATATATTTCTATATTATTACGTTACTGCACAGCAAATTCAAAAGAGCTATATTTTCGGTGTTGGTCCAATTTGAGCAAAAGTAGAGTTAATTATACTCTGGAGTCAAAACTCTCATATTTAACTCTCAGTTGGCAAAGAGTTGGTTAAAAGGGAGTGTCTTAAAATGAAATCTCCAAGTGTAAATACATGAACTCTTTACTTTCCACTCTAAACTCTGAATCTGCTGTGACACCACAGGAGTGAATTTCAGTAAATGAACCCCGCCCCCTTCATCAGACACAGAGTTGTAACAGAAAACTTGCATGTGAACTTTGGTGGAACTCTTTCCTATGTCTGATCAAACTTCGTGCGCTGTGTTCAACAATTACTCATATAGAAACACAATTGTGCTTGCATAAGAGGAATTGTCTGGTGTACGTGCAGACGGATGATTCGAAACTAGACTCCTTTTTGAATTTTTTCCATTAACTAACAATTGCCCTGAGTGTTGCTATGCAGTGGGCAGATGTAAACTCAGAGTTCATGTCCTTTCTTGATGATGATCCTCTTGTTGACCCTGATCCGTGCAGTAGCAAACTTCCTCTTTCGAGAGCAGACAGCGTCCTGTTTCAACAAGATTAGAAACAGTTGTCTCTTATGTTTCCTGTTTACCTGACTGTATAAAACACTTTTTCTTTCACTATTCGGGGTTGTTCCACTTTGAGCATTAGTGCTGACTGTGCAACCCTCTGCGGAGCTTTCTATTAAATGACCCAAAGACAACTCCGGTCTGAGAAACTTCACATCTCAAGATAAATTTCCACCACAGAGTGAGACAGAGACAGAGAGAATCCTTGACTTGTGAACACTGCTTTGGATCGTGGCTCTAACTTCACACTGTTCGGTAATTAAATAAAGAACCTGCTCTCTAATGCGTTTCAAAATAAAAGCACTCCACTCTCTGTTGACCAAATCCATTCTTTTGTTTAAAAAGGGGGTTTTATCATAAAATATTTGCAGGAGCTTTATTTGATAATGTTTCATATTGTTTCATAAATTGTACAAAAAGCTAACCTCATTCACCTTTTCACAAAGATTGCTGGCAAATGTGGAATATAGCATAAGGAAGTATGGAGTCCAAAAATACATATATATGAATATGTGCATATATTGTTCCTTATCATTATATGTTTAAAATCATGTTTTAAAATGTAAATGTAGTGGATGTTTCAAAAATAAATGTGTTTTAACCTAACATGGCCTCTTTATTTCAGCAAACTTTATTAATTTTAGTAATTAAGAAGAACTATCTTTAAGAGTTACCATGGGTTTAACACTTGCATAGTTAACAAATGATTCCATGAGGGAGATACGTCTAACACCATACAAGTGTTGATAAAAATAAACTCTGGTTAGAGTAAAGAAGTGTTAAATTTGAACTGCAAAAAGAGTCAATAATTACACTTAATTAGTGTTACAGTACTAACTCTCCAAAAAGGGTTAAAGTATAATTCATTTTTTATTGTGGTGTGGACCCATATAGACACTTTAAAACAGTTAAAATCAACCCTGACAGAGTTAATTTGGGTATGCTGATTTTGCAGCATGAACACAGAAAAAAAAGTGGTTCAAGGAATTATTAGATAATCTAATTTAAATATATTTGTGTGCATGCTAAATTGCTAATGCTAGCAGACTTGTGTTTTGCATAGTCTAGTGACGGTCTTGACATAACAGCAAATTAGTTATGTTGCTTTCTTCTATTGCAGATATAATTAATTGTTGGCAAGATCATTTCTGAGTTGCTTTTATCTGTATATATGAAGTATCTTGTCACCAGATCAAATTATCTTGCAAGCTCAATAACATGTATAGTGTAAAGAAGCAGAGACTGTGACCGACAAGTCAAGGGGGAGGTGAAAGCCTCATGAAGTCAGTAATAAGTGGATCTGCCACATTCTCTCTGATGCTTAGCTGGGCATATCTGTTTCAATCAACAACTGGCAGCTGAGTCGGTGAACTCGACGAACAAACAGAAGATGGAGGACTGAGACTCAACAAACATCTGATTGTTACAGTGGAGGCCATCAACAGTGTTTTCTTTCCCAGACATGTAGCCTGTTGTGTGTGTTCACTGGCTGCAGCCACTGTGGACTTTGTTGTTTATACATGTGTCATTTGCTGCTGCTTGACTGAAGCATAAAGATCTTTTGGATATTTTTTTTTTTTTTATCACATATCATTATTACCAGCATATACATTTGTTTTAATTCTCCTCTTCCCTCCTTTAAGAATGTAATACAGTAAAACTCACTCGGTGGATTTTTACTGACGCACTTTGTAGTTTTATCAGAGCAAATTTTTATGAAAGTCATTTTTCTTTTCTTTTATGTAACCATACTTTTACTAGAACAGTTTTCCACCCCTGGATAAGCAGGTGAAGACAAGGTTCAGTCATTCAGGCAGACTGCCCTCATATTCACTGAATAAAATCGAGAGGTTGAAATGAGGCTTCCCTTCGACAAAAGAGGCAAATGATGAAAAGACCTCGGTTATATCAGCATGATATCTTAACTAATATTTCCATAGAAAGATGTTTTAAGCCCTTTGAGTATTAGCAAGGTCCAGCATTTTCCCTTTATTACATTACATCCCCTAGTATTGATCCTGTAAAACAACTTGAGCTCCTTGACCTCATTTCACAAACAGATGCTATGACATTGTGCCGGCAAATTAAAATTCAAATCAATCTCCCCTGTGTAAAAAGAGCAGAGAGAAGGGGCAAGGGAGAAAGAAAGAGAGACAGAGAGGGAGGGGAGGATGGGAGACCTTAAATAAAAGGTGTCATCTTCCCCGGCGGAATTTTAATGAAGTGAATTCATAGTCTCTTCCCACAGAGAGAGGAGCAAATAGGAGCTGAAATTTATCAGAAAGCCTTAGTCAGAAGTCCCCAGTCGAAGCAAGAAGCCTCTCATCAATGCATTTAAAAACTACAGCAGTAGTTGTGAGAAGAAGTTTTCTAAAAGTTCCAATAAAAATTGAAATGACACTGGGGTGTGGTGTAGAAGTAGTGTCACGGAACCATGTTGGGAAACTGGGTCACTGTATCTGTGATTGCAATTAAAATATTCAAGTTTTCAAAAAGTGGGATGAGAGAATTCTTTTGGTGTCAATGTGCCACACTGTTGCACTGGATGACATGTCGCTTTGTTACCATGAAGTTTACTTTGCCAGCCAGGTACCAGAAAGAAAATCAAATCTATTATTACCTGAGTGAAAATAAACCCCAAAACTCAAGATGTCCTCCAGATTGATGGAGATAATTAGAATCACAGTGCCCAGTGGTGTGAGGAAATCTAAGTGTGGTTGCCATCAGAGTAAAGATAATATTTTACCTTTGTATTTACAGCAGATAATTGCTGAGTGGAAGAATCCACATGAAATGGACCTGGAACAGAGCCTTGGGGTATCCCACAGCCGTTATTGTTAATTCAATAGATGTACAACCTGCTAGATGTGAGCAAAACAAATGTACCTCAGCAGCAGTGATGCCAGTACTTTGCCAAAGAAAATGCAGCAGGATGCTCTGTACTATTTTGGGATGTACTAACATGTAGACCTGCTTGCGACTTTTTTATCCACTGGGATATATTTCTGGATGGTACAAACGAAAATAGCTCTGTGTGCAGCTTTTTAAAAGAGAAAGAGAGTATTAACCAGACCTGTAGTTTCTTAAAATGGAACATTTATTCTTCACCCTGGAAATCTTAGCTCAGAAAAACTAAATACTTGAAAACACTTTCATAAAGTAATACGTCTTACCTATGAATACATTGATGTATTTTTTTTTTTTTTAATGTGGCATGAGCTAGCTGTTCCCCTTGCTGTCTTTAGGGTACAAAACATTAATTAATAGCCCCTCACCCCCTGGAGGCAGAAATGAGCCCATGAAAGAATATCTATCTTAAGATATGCTGACGACACTAATGAAAGTTACTTGTGTACACTTTTTTAAGTGATACCACACTTACAATTGACCTGATTCTCTCTTTTTTCTATTATTAAAAACACAAAATCGATCTTGCAAACCTCACATATTTGACAAGAGGTTGATAAATAACAACATAACCTCATTCACTGCACCCATTTTCAAGGTCATGCTCACCTTGACCTTACCCTAAATCCACCCTAATGAAGAGAAGTAGCTTAGTTGGATGAGCTTAATTTAAGGGGAAACTAATTTTAGGATAAGTTAGTCCATGTAATGTGTGCCTGTGCACACACACACACACCCAGCGTGGGGGATGGTGATGAATAAAGAAAGATAGAAGGTGACGACAGAAGGCAAGGTGAAATGTTAACAGGTGAAGAGGATGAATAGAGACGACAAGGTCAAGTGCATTGAGTCAGATAGAGAATGCTGAAACCGAAAGTAAATCCAAATGAGTTTCAGTCAGAGCTGAGTAGATCCTCTGCCCCATGCTGACTCCATCACACCGTCTAACAATAGCACAATGATGCTGTTGTTGATGGCTTCCTACTGAAACGTTTTTTTGACCTGGAGTGCTGTTGAATGTTGAAAATCTGAGGTGGTTCCAGTTTCTTTTTAGATGATCTTAGTGACGCACATGCTGGATTGATTTAAACTACACTAGTTTTGTTACGAAGTGAATTCAGAAAACAACAATGTATGTCAGTATATATGTCAGTATATCCAGGAAGCATTGTTATATTCTTATCCAACTCATATCTACTGGTACTGTGGGTTTGCTGTTTGCTGCGGCATGAAACAGGGTTGATGGGATCAACATGTGCAGGCTGGAAAACCTAATTATTGACAAAAATGACTAAAAGGCTCCATTGATCTTGGTAATTAGGGTGATAATTCTTGGCTGTATCACTGAGCAACCCCATACAAATCACCCAGAGTAATTTGATTTATTTTCAATTGAAAATACATTACTGTTTAAAGAAGAAGACCCAAGAAAACCCAGAGGATCACGAATAGTTTGGATGCATTATTTTGCAATGGTTGGACATTAAAACATGGCAGTGGTAAACAATCGGTCAGGTTGGCATAATCTGATATTTTTGCGCAGTATGTACAGAGGTAACCCTAAATCCATGGTGGTGAGCTGTCATGATGTTTTAACCTCCTCTCACCCTAAATGGTTCAGGTCGATGATGCCCACACTGATCCTGGTTCTGCTTGATGTTCCTCCATAGTATTTTATTGTAATTACATGTAAGGTGGCATCCTTACAATGTCAAGTGCCTTGAGATAATGTATGTCATGGTTGGGCGAATAAAATGAAATTGAATACAAAGGTTCTCCTGAGGGTTTGATATAAGATGCACTAGGAAAAACAACTAACTTGGGAAATTAGCAATGATTTAACTTCATAATAAAACTAAGACCAATCATCCATTAAAATCCCAATACAGATTTTAAATGTATTCATAATTACAAACAATTAACAACCCATTGATCAATTCAGCTACTCAAGCATATAAGTAATCATTAATCCTTTAATTCAATTCAGAGCTGAGCCACAATCACTTCATGGGCAAAATATGCACAAGTAATTATCATCAATTGCTGGTTGAGGAATTTGCTTTGATTTTAAAAATAAGCAATCAATCCGGAGCGGGCTAAATATAAAAGACCAAAATAACAGCAAACATTTAGAACTCACTAAGAATGTCAATGCAAAAATCTACTATAAGGATAGGAGATGCTTGAAATGTAACACAGACAAAATACTTTCTAACAGACTAATATGTAATCAAATAAATAATCAGGATAATTATTAATTCGGTGTGTTCAATGTTCAATAACAAACAAGGCACACACAAAAATAATTTAATTAATAGATTAGAAGCATTTAGTAAATATGAATGTCAATCTACAGGTGTACAAGTCAAACCTAGAGAAAAACAGAAATCTCAAACCAGTATTTCGCCCCAGCAATCACTTATAGTTTTCTCAAACCACATATCTCTAACTTTAGCTGCTAAATGTTCCACTGAGTTCACGTAGATAAGACAGAATAGGTTTGTCCGCCTGCCGCTCAGTGCTGAGCTAATAAAAACCCCTATTCTATTAGAGCAGGGACTGTGAACCGAGATGCTAAAGTTGTGGGTCGGACAGCTAAACAATCAAATGAGACTCACTATGAAATGAGGTCCTTAAAGCCAAGAAGAGATGCAGATTCAGCTTTTCTTTTGGTTCATCTCTACCAGAGACCGGCACAGGCACTGTCATCATGATGCTTTGTTACTGTAAAAGTGAACGTAGCCACTTGAGAAGAGAGCCGAACAAGCGAGGATGGAACATTTATCAGCAACTTTTATTTGCAGACAATGTTGTGGGGTGCTCGCGCAAACAAGATGACACACCGGCCAACATCTTTGTATTTTGGCCTCAAAACAAAGAAAACAAAACCAATGAATCCAGTAAGAGCTGATCCTGTACAGGCCGGTAAAGCCCATGAGGTGCTTTCCTCCTTCCTATACATAATTTCTATTTGTTTACACAGAAGTCGTCTCCCTGTAAATTTCAACTTTGCATCAGAATGGATGAAAAGCAACCAGGTCATTTAAATTCTCTTCTCATTATAGTCTGGGAGACACAGATAGAGAGGTCCAATTTACATTTAGATTGTTTCAGCAGAAGTAAATTAATCAACACTGCAACCCGGCCAACTCACTTGAACAGAATACCTATAAGAATGACACATGCATATATTTATATATACATAGGTAGTGTGCATATATATATGAATTCACACTTATGACATGAAATAAGGTAACAGATGCATTGTATTACAGATCAAGGGGTGCATGAGCAGAAATCCCAATGTGCTGAACAAGCTTTTGACATCACACTGTGAATGCTTCATCAGGCAGGACACAGTGTCGCATTCAACGCCACATGAAACAAAAACTACATGTTCCCTGTTAAAATCCGGTTTCTGTTGATTTTTCATTTATCTCATTATTTGAGAACATTTGGAAAAACTAATATCATTTAATGTGTTACTTTATGTCCTCGGCAACAGAGAGCAGGCTGTTGATACCTGATACACATTCAGAGCTATTGGGTTCTGTAAATGCCAATTAAATCTGCGACAATTCCCCTCAAATCCTCGTCAGTTAGCAGAAACATGTAAATACTTGGAATCAAACATCTGTTTTACTGCTAATGTGGAATTGCTAATATAGGGTGACCACATTAATGTGGTGATTTTTTAACAAATTATTATATATATGTTATTATTCTAATAATGAGCAGTTGAAGTACTACATTTTGTTCACTTTAGTTGTAGCTTGGATCAGTGAGGGAGCACCTGCATCTGCTTCCCCTCATGCTTCTCTATCAGCTGAATCCAGGTCACATATTTTGTGACTGTGCATGTACTCATCCTTGAGACCCCTAAAACTAATATCCAGTGATGAATTCATCAAGATTAATATTTTAGACAGTCTTCCCGCTCAGCTTGTCAGAGGCCATTTGCACCTAAACCAACTTCATCAATATTGTGAGAAAACATACATTTTCCTTCACCATTGGTATGACTTTTTTACCGATATGTAACAGATCTTTTTTTTTGTTTTAAACCTTTTTTTTTTATTACATATATATATATATATATATAATAATACATATAATCTATATGTCTAGGAGATTGATCTCATATTATCAAATGTATAAACTATTTCAAATACAAATACATTCCACTATTGGTGAGGAATAACAGGTAATCATTGGGATCCACCATCTTGCTAATACTGTTTAATTAACTTTCTTTTTTGGTTACTTGCACTCAAGTATTGTGCAACACCCTCTGTTAATGAAACATGCATGATTACACTGGTTCTCCTTAAAACTGCTTCAAACACACGCATGTTCACTGCGCAGCACGAAGACTGCAAGAATCCTGAAAGAAATCAGTTCAACAACCAGAACTAATTTAGTAGAAAAGGGAATCAGTGTCTGATCAGAGCCAAACACTGAACTGTTATTCCTGATTCCTGCTCTGCAGCTTCACAATATATATCCTGCAGGTCCTGGCTCCCTGCTGCTATGATTATCCAATTTCATTGATTTATTTAGTTTTACATTTTACAACACAAACTGCCTCATGTATTGTTTAGTGGGCAGTAAACTGGATATTGCCCCACTTGAAAGCAATAGTGTTTAGTGCACACACTGAGGCTGTTAACATTAGCCTGGCAGGTATTTAAAACCACTGTTTTTAATGTAATGCTAAAGTCAAGTATGCAACTTTTCATCATGAATATGAATGAACACTTTTATTCTTCTTTACTTCCCCTTGCTACTTGTTCATTCATAGTCGGTGAGTTACTTAAAGTGTGATTTATAATTTTTTGACAAAATACATAAAATGCAGCTCAAAGTGCTTTACAATGAAATCAAAGACGTGAGATAAGTACCTAATTGCATTCAATGAAGCATTTCCCTAAGATCAATTAAAAGGTACATAATGGTCGTCTGTGTCCTATCAGTGAGAGCACCATGTTGGTGTTTGAGTCTCCTGGGTGACAGAGGAGTAAGTTGCGGCCTCAGCAGTGCCCACACATTCACTGTGAGCATGTGTCAGCGTGAGCAAGGTCACACTGAGGACCTGTGACTGCTCAAGCTCACTGGATCAATGTGGCGGGATGAGTAAATTGGGAGGACAGAGTTCAGATTTCAGTTTAAGTGCCCTTCCACTCAAAGTACCAGCACTTTACGCTCAGAGCAAGGCAACGCTGGTGCTTTGCTGTTATCAAGCCAGGACTTGATCAACAGTTGGAATTTAAGGTTTATATACTGCCACTAAGATAGAGATGTGTACTGCCACAAAGACAGAGACATATACTGCCACTATCAAGCTTTATTTACATTTAACTGCCTACTCAAACTGTCAGAATTTGCATCTCAAATCAATATCGTATCCTCTCATCGATCCTGTAACTCGGCTACACAGAAGAATGTCGATGGAATCAGCAGCTCACCTTATACCTTCATATATCCATTGGAGACATTTTAAAATAAAATCCTTATTATCAGTCATTTAAATATAAATTTCACGGATCCACTTGAACCATAGGACCCGAGACCTGACCTGAGACCCTAACTGGTTTGGATTGGTGTTTTATCAGTCTGTCTTGACTGTGTCTATTACCATGGGTCCTGGGTCTTTCTGACATTATGTCTAATAACCGAGTGAACCCAAGAAAACCTGGCCTGTGTCACTGATGAAAGTCATGTCATCTGTCACATGACAATAAACTGACTTTGATTCTGAAATCACCAGTGCGTTAAGTTTGCCATGCTGCTATTTAAATCAGCAGGAGCCTGGATGTATTTTATGAACCTTCTTGGAGAGGGGATGCCATGCATCACAGGGACAGGGGAGAAGCCTGCTAACATTAGGTAAGATGCAAAGTTTGGTTTTGACACTTTGTGGATTAACGTTAACTTAAAACAGAAGAGAAAGCGGTGCTGATTGGGTCTGTGTCTCCCAGCCTGGTTTGGGTGTAGCGTTTTCTCGGCTCTGCACGGGTCCAGGGCCAAGTTTTGAAATGACAGGTCAGGTTCAGGTAGAACACGTCCAGCAGAAATGTTTTGACAAATTTAAAAGTCTACTTTTTCTCTTGTAAATATATATCTGTATGTTTAAAATTTCAGGACCCAGGTGCAGTGAGGATGATTTAATGTGAAATAATCAGGCTTCCAGAGCATCCGGCTGGCAGACAGGTGCAAACAGAGAAACTCCAAAGACACGGAGGAACACAAGGGAGCCCCAGCACGAGGAAACTCAGGTGAACAGAACAGCAGTGTAAGGTAATACTGGAGGACTGGCGGAGACGTCTGGGTAGCACAGAGACTAAATACTCGAGGGAGACAGGAATAATAGGACACAGGTGAAACCAACCTGCTCAGGGCAGACAGTCACAAAAGTGGGACAAGACTAGACAAAGACAGACACACAAAAACACAAACACAAGGAATTAACATGTAACAAATATGTAACAATAATACAACTATACATAGGCATAGAAGATATAGTTTGAATTGGTTCCATAACCAATTAAAACATTATATATAATTCACGATTCACGATTTGTTTCCTTTTCCTCCTCACTCAATTTTAACTCACAGATTCTTTAATATTTGCATATCTCTCACACACACACACACACACACACACACACACACACACACACACACACACACACACGTCTCCAATTCAGTGAATACATGCTTCCAAAGATTGCCATTGTGTGAATGTTAGAAGTTGGGCCCACTAAGATAATCAGTTGGTTGGATGTCATTAAACTACTGATATAATTATGAGTGGGATTCAAATTGCAAATGGTGTAAAACCTTAAAACATGATGGAGCTATGGTGAAACACCATTAACAGCATTAATCTCTGGAGCAAGTTGTTGCTAACCGCTTTCATCCCATTGTGGCCACAGTGTACCACCTTGTAATGACTTCTGCCGGCATGCCAATGCTATTTTAAAGTCTTGACCTTCTATGTAAAGTGCCTTGAGATAATGTATGTTATGATTTGGCGCTATACAAACTGAATTGAATTGAACAGGAACATACAGAGAAGAACATGTGCATGAATGATGCAGTCATGTCAACACGGAGCGGAATCACAAAGGAACGTTTTCAACATCATTCTCTGAAGAACTGAGGTTCTTTCGAGAGAATCCATGAATTTGTTTTTACGAGCTTTGTGTTGTTATAGCAGGACTATAGTCACACCAGAAACCTCACATAGCAGCTCTGCAGCCGTCACCATGCAGCACACACACCCGGTGAGGCCCAGACGTTAGTATGATAGTGCATACTATCAGTGCACCTTTGAGTTCATAATTACTTTTAGCTTTCCTAAATAATAAACATCAGCCTTGAGATGGCAGTATCCTTTTCTCCCAAATTTGCACAATGTAACCCAAAGCACATCATTATGAACCTATTCAATTATGTATCGGGTGTATTTATTGCCTTGTCATCGGCATTGTAAATTAAAGCTGAGTAGCTGGGCTTAGATGAGGGGAGGAGTAGTTTGACTTTTTTTAAAGATAGACACTCCAAAACCACTAAACCTTTGGATATAAAACAACAGTTAAGGTAGTGATCTAAAGGTATGATGTTAGAGCAGCAGGATTATAAAGTTTCAACTTGTACAATATGTCAATATATGAGGACACTTAACAAAGAGTATCTTCCTCTTTGCACGGAATCATTTGCAGTACAATGGACAGAGTGTTTTTTTTATATGGACAGGTCAGCTAATGTAGTATGTAAAAAGTGGCAGTAATGTAAATGGCAGTAGATTAAAAGCAGAAGTAGATTCTAGGTTCTAAGTGTTATGGCTCAATTTCAGGGCTGGACTCACAGACACAGACAGCGCTGTGGTGCATAAGTGATGGGTTTTATGGTAACAGGAGAATTATGGTGAGCAGGAGCAGGCAGGTGACTGGGGAGGACTCGGCTGGATGTAGGGGAGATGTGTTGGCTGCATGGCTTGCAGGATTGTGGCTTGAGGGTTGAAGGAGGAGCAACTCAAGGCGAGTTGGAGGAGGGAGCATGCTGGCAACCAGATTCTGAGTACACAGAGAATCAGGGAAGTGACGTCACAGGGTCAATCTAAGGATGACTGACTGGAAAAGGTGGAGTCTTTACTGGGGTAAGAGGGAAGTTTATTGCACCACACCCACATACACTGCAATGAAAACACCCACTTACACAGAGACAAAAGAGGAGGAGACAGGGGGAGCTTTAGAATTGTCTATTTTGCTCAGGAAGGATCCTAACTGAGGGACATTATCTAGAGGTATTTCAGCCGCCGTGATAATAAGAGCAGTTCAAATTCTCTAAATAATAATGAAAGGAGCCCCAGTGCTTCCTATGTTATCTCCTTTAGCGGAGGAAACACTGGACCATCCTTCACCAAAGGAGAAAATGCCACCCACAATTCTTTGGGGCAGCAACACCTGTCCAGTCACGAGTCACAGAGAACAACAAGCATGTTTAACTTATAGTTTATAACATCATCATGACAGCTAATTGGAAATATTTCAATCCCTTAATTGTAGAATCCAAACAAAGAATTTTCTCCACTTATATCAGTTTTTACACATGTATATTCCTCATATTATTATGTTATTTCAACATTTCAATATAATCTATTGTCTTTCTATAAAATTCCTCTCTCTGGACTTGCTGAGATTTTCTGTTTTGGACTGAAAACTTTACTATAACTATAGTCTGTCCGTATCTTCTATTATAATAAAAGGTGGAGTTGGATTTTCTCTGCACCATGGTTTAGAGCCCTGTGTGGGACAGTTTTCTTCATCCCGCTCCCGCTGAATTTCTGACCATTACCGCCCGCAACTGCAACGTGTGTGTTTCACTCCTGCCCGCACCCGCAAAACTCGGAGAATTTATGCCCGCACAATAATAGAGATGCATTGATTTTGCGTCTTCTCCCGTCCCGCAGGAGAAAACACGTCATTTAATAGGCTATTAATAAAGAGATTCATGGGGTAGTTTGTTTTGTTTCCCTGCCCTGCATGTCTTTTGACGCACTGGTCAGGAATAGCGCTCCTTGAAAAGCAGCTTTCTTTGACCGGGGAGAACAGAGCAGGTGTGTCGCCTCAACCGAGAGGTGCTGGATTTGTGTCTGTTGTACACTAGTATTTTCTTGATCCAGCAGTGTTTTTTTTAGCCGCCTGTTCCTGCCCGCAGCCAAGTTCAAACTGCCCGCTCCCGCGAGATTTGCGTAGGGTCCCGCGGGACCCGGCAGGACCCAATCCCAATGCAGCCCTTTACCATGGTTCTCCTTTTCTAACTCCTTACAGCTTCTCCTTCACATCATTTGTTGACCTTGTGACATTTTCCATTGAGGTTAAGGAGTAGCGGTTAGGAAAGAAGAGAAGAGGAAGAGATCATTTTGACTTTCCGCCTGTAGCCAGGGAAGAAGAAAGAGAAACACAGGAAACACTGAAGTCCCGTCCAGAGCCATCCAAGCTAAAATGCCTTAAAGCTGCCATTTCTAACGGCCAGCAGGGGATAACTGCACTGCTTGCAAAGTCAGGTTGTGTTGAGGTCTATTAGAAAATGACCCTAGCTTCCATGTGATTTATTACCTCAATGAACATTTTCCTAATGGATTTATTTTCTCAATTGGTACTTTCCAGTCTTCCTCAAAACAGCATGATGTTCATTTCATAAATTATGGTTCCATTTAGAGGAAAATGGACAATAAAGCAGGGTGTGCTTGAGGGCATGGCGAGTGTGTGATGGACATATACAGCAACCTGCCAATCAATCAGAATAAAAGACTAGGGCAACACGTCTTACAGCTTTGACCATTCATTGCTCTCAGTTAATGAGAGAACCATATCATTTGCCTTAATATGTGTCAGGTTTGTGTGTGTTACATTGTATGTATAATAGGCTCACTGCTGTACTGTTATAATGCCCTGAGTAACAACCTCTCTCTAAATAAGTGATGCTTTGGAACAGCACACTGGTGTTAAACAAATATTTAATAATTTAGAACTAAATGAACTATGAACTGTATAGTTTTAAACATTTTGAAACATTTTCACAGCGATGTAAATGGGCCAAGATTTAGTGGAATAGGAATTAGTAACTAAACCAAGACTGTAGCTGAGACAAGGTATAGGTCCAGGGAACAAGTGAGAGCATAGCTGATAAGATTTAACAGTGTTATGACTGCAACTAATAAAGCAAAGTTGAGAGCTATATTCAGGGTTTAAAAAACATAACCGTTGCTAAATTTGGACTCAGCAAAACAAAAGTCAGACAAATATTACTTCCCATAGTGGAGAATTGAAGTCCATCATTCCAAAGTAGCCTACGTGCACCATTCCAAATGATGTGATACAGCTGTCGCTAAAACAATGAACATGTCAATAAATCTGTGAGCCTTGTCAGTCTCCCCTGATTGGCACCAGCTCTCCACAGCATCTCCAATTGAAGCCAGAGAAAACAATCTCCACGGCTGGTGCAGGTCTTCCTGTATTTCTGAGATGAGATTGTATCTGTCCCCAATGAACCACACTATGGCTGGATCGAAAACAAAACATTGTAATATGCATCGTGTTGTCGGCAATAGAGAAAAGGAACATCATTCTAATGAGATGGGCTCCTCACAGTTGTCTGAAAAATGCATTATTCCCTGAGCTTAGTTGTAAAAAAAGGCTGCTGTTTAACATTAAAAACAATAAACATCACGTTGGTGCGCATGTCCTGATGGTTCCCAGCCTTCACTAATGTTATTCAGAAAAACAAAGGAGAAAGTAGATGTTCTGACTCAAGTCACGAACAATGAAATGAAGAGGAGCTGCAAAAAACAACCTATAAACACTTCAACTAGAATTAACCAAAATGCCCATAATTTCCTTTTTTTAAAATTTAGCTGAGCTCTTGGTTTTCTAATGAACAGCATGTTAAGATGACTAAATGTTAATCTTTATTGTGTCCTTTTAGTTAACAAACGTAACCAAAAGGAAACTTTGTTACAGCCAATTTATATACAATCAAAACCAAGCGAACATTAATCAACGAAATTATCAACTTTGCAGTCACTGTCATTGCTACTCAGTAATTCAGCTACAACAATCACTTGAATAGGTCTGATCATAAGTTATCCTTCAGAAAGCACTACGAGTCTGGAGACTGACAAGAAAACTAAAAATCCAAGACGGCCTCATCTCTCTCCTTTCAAAAGTTCACTTAAACCCAGAATTTCCTCCTAGCTTGGTGGACCATGTCAGCTCCTTGTCACCCGGCAGGGCTTTAAGGACTAACTCCAGAACAGATGGCATTGTGGGGTCTTTTGATCAGCTCACAGAAAAACATAATCCTACTCAGACTGCAAACACTTCTACGATTGAGTTGCATCCCAATGGTCCATCTCTCTTGGCTGTGGAGGGGACCATTTGAAATCCTGACAACAGAAAACTTATTACCGGATTTTATGAGGCCAAAAAATAAACGCACAGCCCACACCGGGTGTCTCTGAGATTCTGACCTTGGATGAGACTATCCCAGATGATAAGTGGGACAGTGTGTGAGTCTTTTCAGATTTCTTATTTACCAACCAGGTTATACACAGACTTCAAATTACTCCAGTGAAACATTAACTTTAATCCCTCTCTTGTAAACACTGTGTGTGAAACTACTGGAGCTTCCTATTTCGTATTTCTACCGTGTTTCTGAATGCTCTCTTAAGTGTGTAAAGAAAACCTGCATTAAGACAAAATGGGCCCTGGATCCTATTTTCTGCATTTTGGGAGTACAATCAGCAGCTCTGAACCTTAGCCCCTCTCCACTGAAGCTGCTTAAAGTGCTTCTTTTCAGTGCAAGATGATGTGTTCTTCTTCAATGGATTACAGACACTGTCCCTATGGTTTCAAATAGCATTCACAGTGTTATGGAGCTTATCCCCCAGCTGTAAGCCTCTGGCTAAAAGATAAACCATTACATTTTTTTCTCTCAAATTTGGGACTATATTGAAGTAAATGGGGCCCAGGCCTTTTAGACTCTGTACTGACTGGAATGGGCTGAGATCTTGAGGCACATTTCCATGACTTGATGTTTAATATGGCATAATCATATTATTTTGTCTGATTGCTCTTGCTACATTTATTCGTTCACATTTTCAACATTTCATTTTATGTTATTTTCGGTTCTTTTGCATCTGTTGGAAATGGGCTCTGTGCAATTGGTAACTTTGAAAAGAGGGTACATATCTATGACGGATGTTCTTTCATGTGTAACTGTTTGACCTTCAGAAAGCTATTTAAAAGAATGTATTATTCTTAATTCAACAAGCTTGATTTTATCCAAGTACAGAAAGTCAGAGGTATGGGACAACATCCAGAATTTGGCATGTGAAGGGTAAATTACGACACTCATTTGCTGGTCAGTTAATCGGAAGGTAAACATCCAGGCTTGTCCAAATTGAATTTGTGATAATCAAACAGGCTTTATACAATTATCACGCTCTTCGGGGTGCTTCAACAGGGAGATGAGATTTGCAACCAAAGACAGAAGAAAGAGGAAATGAGGGTATTTGAAATGTGTAGGTTTTATGTCCCCTCGCTTTCATCAGATTTTTTTTTATCTTCCCCTTTCAACAGGAATAAGAGACATCCAAGTCCTCCACAGAAACATGGAATAAATCAGGATTTTTAAAGATCCGTCAGCACACCCCAAACCTAAATTATGCATCAATAGCAATACATTTTTTTTAGTTACGGACTCATCATATTTCACCCTTTCTTCTATGATCTGAGGACCTCTTGGGCACACAGTCAGCAGACGGAAGTCTTTTGTCTGTTGGACAAATTAAAGTTCATGTGACTTGCAAATTCAGACTGATACAGGATGCATAGCTGGGTATTACATTGTTATGCAGTTCATATAATGTATGCTGTACTGTATTCATTTGCCTGAAGGTGTTAAACGAATAGGACTCTTCTAGATGCATAATGACAAAGGTTTGCTTGATTCAGCCTCATACATTACTTCAAACTGTGCTCAAATGAGTACAACCCTATAAGCACATACCGGTACCATCATCACCAGTCTGGTCTGCTCATAAAATAAGCATTTTGAGAGAGGGAATTAGGGAAAATAAAAATGTTCGGCATGACTTTGGCTGAAACCTTTTCTGAATAAATACAGATATATATTTGTATATACCTCTTGATGCATTACATCCAGCAGAAGCATTTGGTTCAAATGTATGGGGATAGGGGTGGTGGCCTTCACCACCTACATCAAGGGATACAGTGCGACATCATGTGGCACTGCATCTCACAAGCACATTTTTGGGCCTTATGTTGCATATTGGCATCTGTGCTACAGGAACCTGATGGTGCACTCTACAACAGCATGCTCCTGGTGGTGGCGTACGTGTCGTTCCTCTCCTCTGTGTTTTCTTAAGGTGTGTGCAGCCACACTAGAGGGTATATCCATTATCACCTGCAAGGTTAGTGACTGGGTGAGACACTGCAGTAGAGAAAGTTGCAAGGTTTTTTTTTAGAATTTCTATCAATTATCCATACCTTGACCCACATCCCCCTCAGGTCCGGCCTTCAAGTCTGCACTCAACACTTTTGTGTCTAAATATGCATGAGTCATGGGTTGACCTAGGCCACAGCCATTACATCTGCCAGTTAATGTCCACATCACATACAATTTGAATATTCATGAAATTAAAATGCCTTAATTAAAAAATCGTATTCTTATTCAGTGCTCTTATAGCAAAATGACTTCATCAAAATGGCACCAATCATATCTTGGAAACTAGACACTTCTGCAATGTGTGCTTTTGTTCTTTTTTTGCCTTTTCACCCATTGTTTTTAAGGACAGGTTCACAAACCAATTATATGTTACAACAAAGTTTGGCTGAGATATTGCTGACATGTGAGCCGGTTCCCTCTACAAGTGCTTGTTGCCAGAAATACGTGTGTTGTCGGGATTGGGGGGGGGAGAGACTGGCTTTTATCCATTTTTTATCCTTGGAGTTGCATTTTCTCATTTTTCAGAATATTTCTCAAGGAATTTGGCATTCAACATAAACTCTGCTCTGAAGAATGATCCAATATGAACATAATTCCATGGGATACTGGACTGATAGACCTGCAGTGCCAAAAAAAAAGTACAGTGAGGCAAATATCTTGCTGACATGTAAGGTCTGATTTTTGAGCACAGGTTGCTGCAATCTTGTAGCTTCTTAGCCTGCTCAGTTGTTAAGTTTCAATGAATAGAGAAAAAAATTGTACCATCCATTGACAGGCAGCCTTGTGAACTATTAGGCTAATTTAAAGATAAGTATTTTGGCATTTCAGTGATAGTAGACAGGAGTCATAAAGAATTATTCCAACACCTTCACCTAAAAGCTCCATTATCTGATAGCCACAACAAAATGTGACTGAACAGAGTGTGTTCAAGTGGCAAAGTGATGTCTGGAACATCCTGGGACTGTGTTCGACCACCTAGGAACAGTGTGATAAAACTCCCCAGTGCAGGGTGAACACTGATAGCTGGTACATATAAGGTACCATTCATCACAACTAACTCCACAAAACGCTGGGAGAATATGTAAGCAGGGTCCATCCACACCTTCTCTTTCAGCTCAGTGGCAACATGTTTTGTTTTTTTTTCCAAATACACATCTGTGAAAGGCAGGGAAAATGGAGACAAACAAGTTGTGCTCTCAGAGGTGTGAAAAAGACAAATCAATCAGCTCTTCTAAACAGTGTACTACAGCATGACAGAACAATGGCTATTGTATCAAGTGTCTCTATACAGAGAGAAGTGTGTATGTGTGTTAGGGAGAGAGGGAAAAATGTGTATATCTGCATGCAATGTATATTTCATTCTCTTAGTGACATCCATCCATCCATCTTCTATACCGTTTATCCTTTAAGGGTCACAGTGGGGCTGGAGCCAATCCCAGGTGGCATTGTGTGAGAGACAATTACACCTGGGATGGGTCACCAGTGTATCACAGGGTCAACATCCAGAGACAAACAACCATTCACTCCTTCAGACAATTAACCCAACCCTAGACTAAATGTCGTTGACCCTGACAGACCTGGTTTTAACACCCGATCTGATCACAAACGGTGCTTAGTACAGTTCTGAACACCTAAATACATCCTGAAAGCATCCTGAGATCTTATTAGAATAGCAACATGCAGAGCCGCTACAGTTTAAACATACTTTGATGGTTGTAAGTGACCATACATTGATTTACCACAATATCACCACTGATAACCATGTAATGATTAATATTTATTCTTAAATAGGTAATATATGAATTCATAACTATCCCTCTGTCCCTCCTCTCACCTCTCTCCCACTTTTGATCTGAATAGTTTGAAAGGTCAGATAGACAGGCTCTTCTACAAGAGCAGGGATTGGATGAGTGTGATTGTAGAAGAAAATCATTTTATTGCATGTTGAAATTCTTTGGCAGGCACTAGATGTACCTCTGTTAATACAACCATATTGGGCACCTCTGTGACTTTACGATTACCCATAAAACCCATTGCTGGGAAACCTGCAAATCACTTCAATCTTCAGAGAATCTTAATTCCAGTACGGGCAGTGTAAATGTCATTTTCTAAAAAAGGTCAAAGATCCACTTTTCAGCTTTTCTCTCTCCTCGTGTTTGTCAATGAAGGAGTTTCAGATCTGTGAACAGCAGTGGGGACCAGTCACATTTTTAAGTCGTCCATGTCATTCAGACGAACTGTTCAACAGCTCATTTCATCTGCTCTATTTGGATAACAAGCATGCTTCGCTCAAGGTTTTACACCCACAGCTGTGACTTGAAACTTCTGAGGAAGTTCCAACATTTTGGCACATTTCATTACTTATTGTTGTTATATACGATCGAGCACGGAGATAGTTAGCTTAGCTTAGCAGAGCGAGTGGACACCAATTAACACATTCTGAAGTGTGAAAAGTCGTGGTTCAAACTTTCCCGGTTGCCTGGCAACATCTCAGTGAGGACAAGACTCCAGGTATTTTAAGGAGCTTCCTGTGTAGAGACTTTTGCAGGACTGCAGCCACTGCTTCTGTTATGTGGCAGGTGGAGACTTATTGTTATCCTAATATTTTAAGAAATTGGATTCAACTCTACTCAATGAGATGTCAAGAAAAATCAACCAATCAAATGTATTTGTGTAGACTATATTCATGAATCACAATTTGCGTCATAGAACTTAACAAGGTGCAACATCCACTTCCCTACACCATCAAGAAGACTGAGGAAAAACAATAAAGCACAAGGACACTAGGGAAGAAGTCAAGTCAGTAACATGAATTAAAGGTCCACTGTGTAAGATTTAGGTTAAAGGGATCTATTGGCAGAAATGTAATGTAGAATAATCCTCATGATGTTTTCACTAGTTTGTTTCATCTAAATTGTATGAATTGTAGTTTTCTTTACCCCAGAAAAGGTCCTTTATATTCAAATACTTTATATTTACATTGAGGGGACCCTCTCTACGGAGGCCGCCATGTTTTTTACATTAGTCCAGACTGGACAAACTAAACACCTGTTGAGTTTATATGACAATTAAAGGCTACCACAGTTTCTTTTTCATGTTTGGAAGGAGAGGGTGAGGTGAGGGGTGTTCAGCTGTGACATGCAATTCCTACACTAGATATCACTAAATTCTACACACTGTACCATTAATGAGACAACTTTAATGAGATACTGTGATGAAGAGCGAGAGAAGGAGGGGGAAATTCCATGCGTCATGTGTTCCTTGACAGTCTGTGGCCTACAGCAGCATAACTAAGAACCAGTCCAAGACAGACATGAACCAGCTCTAACTATAAGCTTTATCACTTCAATTACATTAAAAAGACCTGATAAATCTAACTTTAAACCCAACACAGATCTAATAAAGAGAGAAAAGCAACAAAACAGTAATGTCCGATGACAGAATCAGTGGCTGTGTCCTGAAGGTAAACACAGAGCATATAGTTTCAATGTGACTTTTCCTCTCAGATATTCCCACTCGCCTCAGGTTTTCTTAGCATTTTTGATTACCTGTTGAGTGGCAGAGAGTTGTGCGTGTGCCATGTGATAAAGCAAGTTTCAAATCAGGCGCTGCCTTTCACCTTCTACAAAGAGACTTCTCGCCCTCAGCATTTTTCTGCAAAATACCAGACATTCTGCGGCAGTAAATTAAACAGGAGCCATTTAAAATTCATGATGTTGTGGAGGGGAGAAGTGAACAAATGCAGCTATTAAGACATTTGTCGCAGCGTTCTCTGGTCCACAGGGGGGTGAAGGAGGGAGGAGAGGAACTGTGGGACTGTTCAAAAAGAGGATGCCAACTGCTCTTTGTGCGACTAGGACAGCTATTTAAGAATGATAGATAAGTGATTTTCTGCAGGATGCATCTGCTCAGCTGAAAGAGGGATTTATCAAAGCGTTTCTGGAAGCGAAAAAAAAAAAAAAAAACATTAGTTGAAGAGCCCTACTGTTAAACGACAAGTGTGCGGGGCCTTTGTTTTAACTTTAATGATTGACGGGTCACAGGAAGGCTTAGAGTGGAATGTCATTAGCAAATCCCAGAGAAGCTGGAGTGGAAGGAGAGCGAGGCACGAGGTGAGAAAAAGGTGCACACGCACACACTTCGGCACACGCTTTCCACCGTCTGACAGGAAATCTTTTGCTTCACTCACCGTGTGGTTTCTGAGTGCTGGCGGTGGAAACAGGCCGTGTTAAAGTGTACAGACAGCCACTGTACAGCTCTTCCTGCCTGGGCGGGAGGGATGTGGAGCAGCTTTCCCTGAGTTAGTGTTTTCTATCAGAGCCAAATGTTTTCCTCAGGTCTGTCACTTAGATCAAAGCGGACCAAGGCCTTCAGTTTTCTTCGACCGACGTGCCTCATACGGCTTCACTGCCAGCTGAGAGAACAGACTCTGACTCTTGCCTTCAGTGGGGAGCCGTGGAGAGGCTGTAAAAATATTACATATGTTGTGTGTGCATAAATATATAAAGCCTGTGGTCAAGTTACATCAAAGGCATGAAGAAAGAGAATGAGAGACAGGTCTATACGAATGATAAGAGTAAGAAATGACAAATACAGTTGTAGCAAATGTATGGGACATTTCTACCACATGCCTGATGGGGCTGCAAGCCAATGGGGAGAGAGTGAGAAGTGAGGTGCACGAATTACAAAAATAACACATGAAAAAAAGAAAACGTCTGGTGCTGAAGCTTGATTTCAGTGAATGATCTATGCCAAGTTTTACTGCATTATTAAAATCGCTTTCATACAATTTTAATTACAGTAAAAAACATTTTTAAACCTTGCTGAGAGCAATATTTGCTAAGCAACACTTTTTCACTCGGTTGTTTTCTATAAATTCACCTATAGAAATCTATTTTACTGTAAAAGTACAGTTTTTTTTTGTTGTTTAGTTGTGTTTTGTTAATTTAGTTGTTTTTCCACTGTGTTATTTTTAGGCCTCAGAGTGACAGTGTATAGAGTAAAGTCAGAGGATGATTACTCAAATCCACATACCTGTGTTATACTACAGACTTCCTCTTTCTCAGTTGCAGAATGGTTAGATAACAACTGGAGGAAGGTTCATAATATCTCTGCGAGAGGGCTCTCTGGCTTTCTTAGAGACAGATTGAGAAGACAAAACACAGTTTGTGTGCTGAGAGGGGACGAGGTTAAGGTACATAATTGGTCCAAACGCTGCACATGAAGACCACTGTGACTTGGTGAGATTATTATACTCCTTTTTGCAAGAACAGCTCATATTCGGTAATACCTAAATAACTTTTAACTCGTTCACTTTCTGTATGGCTCATTTCCTTTGTCTCACTGATGCATGCAGTGTCCAAGAATAAATACCTCTGTGTAAGACATCGTCTGTCTCCAGAAAATCTTGCACAAATCACAAAATAATACTGTTAATTCAACAAAAGAGAACAAAAAGTTGAACAACACTGCTGTTTTCATCAATAATGTCAATTGTTGCTTGGAGGTAATAGCATGTTGTCATTTTGGTTTAAATCTGGCTGACGGGCAAACAAAGGCTGATCAACAACTATCAAGGTCTTGTTTGCTGTATTGGCACATCTGAGATTGTGGTTATATAGATCACAGAGAGCAATTTTGTGACTGCTTTGTGCTTGAGGTAAAAACAATCTGCCTTCATAGTCTGCATATTTCTCTTTTGTCAACAAATCCAATGAAACGAGAGTGAAAGTGTATCCTTCTTACAGTTTGATAAAAACTTCAATGGCCAACAACATGATTTCTTTCCTTTTTATTTCTTGTAAATAAAACCATCAACTTGCGAGTCATTTGTATTTCCATCTACAGCAGAAACCTGTGGACTTTGGGCTCTAATTTGGTGTATCAAATATAGTGTACAACATGGCTGTGATTACAGAAAGTACAAATTATTTTAGCCTGTTGGAGAAAGTACGTGAAAGAATAAACCTCATAAACCTCTCTAGTGCTGAAGCTTGATTTAGGAACCTATGGGCTTGGGGCTCTACTTTGGTGTTTCAAAGACATTGTACAACACCAAGATCACAGACTTTCTATCTGATCACTGGCGTCATCGCTGACATGTGGGTAGAATAAATGATCTTGGAGTTGCTGCAAAATCTTAGTTGAACACGAGCTACCTAATATTTTTCCATATATCCTGTATTACATCAATAAACTTTCAACAAATATAGAAATCCATGAAATATTCTTCTTTAATTCAGTTTTTGAAGAGGGCTGAAATGCATGTTGAAATTAGGTCTGTTTTATATTTTCATTTTCATTGCAAGATTTGCCTGGTGGAAGCCGGCAACATTTGCATATGAAACAAACGGACCCCGTATTTACTTTCTTCACAGATGAAATTGAAAAGACCGCATCAATCAAAGCTCAGCTTCAGAGGCACCAGACGAGGAAGACTGAGAGGAAAAGAAATAGAGAAGGTGATGGAGATGAGAGCGAAAGAGGCGTTGCACTGCAAACAGTGAAATCTGCAAGATGAAATTAAGTCAAGGCAATATATTCTTGTTTTTTGTCTGAAGATATTTCTTCTTGCATGCAATTTTTCTGATGGACTATATCTCTTGTTTCAAGCTCATATTTTTTACCAATTTGTGTGTTTATTATGTCTCTGTACTGTTCTAACCTGATCTCATTCAAACAATGACGGCCTAATTACCACAGAAATATATGTTCTTTGATAATTGCAGTGCATCCTGTTGGCTCAATTATTGACAACAGACACAATAATTATAATTATATAATAATAATGATATAGTATATATTCATTATTGAATAAAACACATTTTGCTTACATTTATGAACTTTTCGGGTTGACTTTTGTAATTGCCATTTTAAAGCAATTTTTTAGCTTATGTTTTAAAAATATCAGCGATTATGGAGACCATTTGCATAAGTTTAATTTCTATTCCTCCTGTTATCCATAAATGGATATGGAAACACCTTTAAATGTAACTGATTCACAGGGCTGTGGGAATGTATGGCCAATGTATGACTTATTCACCACATTTAACTCAGATGTTACAGAATGCATGGCAATTCAGGGTCAAAATAAAATGATAAATACATAATAATGACGCAGTTGGTGAAACTGGTTAACAACCTAAACAATGTTTATACAATTCAATAAAATTCATAAATTTAATTATTTACTTTATACTGTATGGTTCTGTTTGGATGCCATCAACAGTTTGTTCCTTAGAATTCTGTATTTTGGATTCACAAAGAAAATGGGAAAAAGTCACGTCATGTTATTTTCAACAGTTGACTTATGTTCCTGAATAAATACAAAGTATATGTATCTGTTAATAGAGCAAAGGCCTCAAAAGGTTGATGTTGAGAAAGCTGGTCACACACACACACACACACACACACAGGATGTTTATGGTTTAGGATATTTATGGATGTTTGTCTATGATTCCAAAGATTTTACAGTGAAGAACAGAGATTTCGATGCAACCAAGAGCTAATGGTTTTCAAGTACTGTGATGGTAATGGTCTTAGAGCTACAGTATGTGTCACTGCCACTGCTGCTGCAACCGCTGAACGTGTTGGTGAGCATTAGTGCGTGGTCATCTATTATTCCTCACGCTGAAGTGGAGGGCTATTGCGTAAAGTTTTATATATTATTGTTAAAATAGGTTCTTATAGTCCATCACACTGTAAAAGGGATTAACAATAAAAGGTCACATATTTTTCAACCTTCTGAAATATTAACTCATTTAGGCAGTAGAAGGGAATCAGGAAAGAGTATTTATCGTGTTGTAAAGTAAGTTATGTGAGCTTTGGGCCCTGTACCTTGGATAAAAATTGCATTTTTTTTTCCACAGCAGTTATTCGAAACTGCTCCTTTCCCTGTAGTGTGTGTAATTTGCAAATACTCCCATGCCGTGACATGCATACACTTGTTAACTTTTACAAGGGATGACAAGAGCAGATTAGCCATTATGACATCCTACCCTGACTTCACCTGGATCTTTCGTTAGTGCTCCAGACTCTGCATTTGTGCTGCTCGAGTCACTTTCCAGTTTACTACAAGTTTAGACCATGCATCCCTGATTTGCCCGAACCTTCCTGAGATTGACACAGATAAACCTGTTAGCAACCTCCTCTGTGTCAAGTTCTGAGCTTTGGATAGATATTGTCTCGGGTAAAAGAAAAGGCAGCACAGGAGCACTGATGTCTCAAGAGGAGTTTGCCTGGAGAACATTTCCACTGGAGTGGAATTCATCTGGAAGATCTGACTTTCAGCAAGCCCAATGCTAATGCCACAGCTAGAATTAGCACCGTCAGCTCCGGGGATATGGCTTTACCTACAAGAAACATAACACCTAAATCTGCTGAAGCTAATCGCATATCTTTAAAAAGGACAGAATCAAATCTGCCAGACATTCAAAAAGACACTTGTCCAGAATGACACATGGTGCAAAATGTTAAAAACAGTCTTCATACACCTAACAGACATTCTACAGCAAGTCCCAGCTCATCCTTTGTGTTAGTCCCCACTTTAGGAAAAGGAAATACATTTAGCCGGTTACCTGGCATCAAACACCTGGCTTTCCTCAGCATTCACTGCTCAAAAATTGAGCTTTATTGACAATTTGATCCTGTTTTAGGGAGCAACAAATCAGAGTGGGGGTCCGTAGGCTTTCTGCCAATTTGACAACACAATGGATCAATCCCAGTCCCCATCTCCCACCTGCCCTCTGCACATAACAGCGACTGATGAGACGTTACATTGTGGCACCAAAAGTATTCACTTGTCCAAACAAAACAAGGACATTCTCCCTGGAGTCAACATAACAGGACATGCAGACATCTAGGACTGGCTAAGCCCTTACTGCACTGGGTATGGACCCACCACTGTTGATATAGCCCACTCCAGACAGTGAGGAACTGCTCCAGTACCTTCCATTCTTTTAAGTTTTAAATAGCATAAGGATGAACAAAATGTACTCAAAGCTCAGAGCTACTATATCTAATGTGACTCCACTTATGCGTCAGCCACAGACTGTGCCAGACAATGCTTTTAGTACACTAAATTTGGCTTTATTCAATATAAATGTCTCAGGCTGGCAAGTCACTATTAATTAATGATCGTATTACCTTGGATTTATTTATTTTTTTAACAGGAATGGTTGAATAAAAATAAAGGTTAAGCCCTTTTACTGAATCAGGTCCCCCAAACTTCTGTTGAATCATTGAGTCTTGTCTACAGGAAAGAAGATGGGATAGCCACATTATTATAATAAATAATATCTACCGGTGCACACAGATATGAAATGAAAAGTTGAGAGGACCTTAAAAAGTTGGTAAGTTACAGGCCCCTAAAATATGAAAATGTAAAAATTTTGGATGACATTGCTATCATGTGCTTTTTGTATTGATTGTACCTTTGCTTTTATTGAAGCGATTTGAATTTTGATAAGGTGGAAGAGTGAACATGTTTTTTTTACATCCTGTACCTCAACTTATTTCTGAAGACATTTCTGATTTTGTAGCGACTGAAGTTGCCCTGTCCGATAATTTGCTTCTGTTTTTTTAATAAAAATGACCATCTTTGCCTACACCAGCAGAGTTAATAGAGACAATCAGAAACACCACATCAGCACGGTCTCCATTTCCTGTCAATGATCTTAAATCACTCATGAATGTCACTGATCCAGTCGCCCTGATGAAGCTCAACGTTTCTAAAAAGCTTCATGGAGGATCATCACACTGGTAGAATCTCAAAAAAGAGAGTGAAGACAGGTGAACACATTCGGTAAAATACCAACCTCCAGGTCTATTATGGCATTTAAGAGACTTGAAGGTCTATAATGTGGAACTATAAGAACAAGAAAGTCTGATTTGTCTGAACTGTTATCCACTAAATCATGTAATAGCTGTGTATCTTCTTTTCCACAGATAAAATAAAACATTTTCTGGCTCATGGAGCCTTGACAGAAATGGTTTCAAACTTACTTACACGCTTTCAGATGTGCTACAGATCAATATGTCTCTTCAGTAAGGACTTAAGTTCACACAGCGGGCCAAAGTGGTTCTGATTGTGTCTCCTCTATGTGACCAAGATCTGATTTGATAATGATAGTGTAAACAGCACAAATCACACAGAATCTCATCTATTCAGATCAGATTTGGTCCAAACTTTGAAACGTGTCCAGGAAGTGGTGCAAATATTTGTTTGTTACGTATTCAACAGATTTAGACACATAGACAACGGTGGAAAGATCATTTTCACTGTCTATTTTTCTGTGAGAAAATTCTCTAGGAGAGGAGTGTGGCTCACACAAGCAATATGGCCACTTTCTATGATGCCGTTGGAATAAGAAACATGAATGTTAATACATTTCTATCATATCAGGTCTACCTTTAACCAAAGTCTTTCAGTGACTCAATGTCTTCTTGGCATGAATTTCTTTAATAGTTTTATAGTCTTGGGCTTAAATAACGTTTATCTGACCAGTGATACGTCAAAATTTCAGCTCAGTAAATAAGAATATGAGCTAACAAAAATCACATGGAGATCCTGAAGGGTCTCTTCTATTTAACATCTTCATACTCCCCCTTGCTTAGATTATGGCATATTATAATTGTTACCATAATCATGTAGATGACACACAACTCTATATCACACAGCTACAAGGTAACTACAGTCCCTAAGATTTGCCGAATAAGTAAACACAAGAAGGACTCAAAGAAATAGTTCAAGTATGAAAGTTCAACAGCCACATAAAGAGAATTACAAAACCAGCCTGTAACCAAAGCATTCCAAGAATTAAAGGATTTGTGTCTAAACAAGATACAGCAACACATGTTTTTTTAGACTTTTAAGACTAGGGTCTCAGTGAAAATTAGCAGAAGCTCATCCAGAACAATGGGACCTCACTAACATCATGAAAGTGAAGCACATGACAGTGGTCCTAAAGTCACTGCTCTGACTTTGACAGACTTGAAAGACACTTGTCTATAAACCACTGAAGGGTCTGAGATATGGCTGCATCTCTGCTTTACCCGTTATAAAGAATCCCTTCCCTTTAGGTAATCTGGGAAAGGTTTACTCCCTGTGTTTGTTCAAATCAGACCCTAAACCACTCTTTTTTAATGCTCCCTACAAATAAATTACATATGTAACTGGATTTGAATCTTTAGCGATGTATTTTCCTCTTTATTTTCATTTTCCCTTTAAATCAATTTTACCGTCTTCATATTGTTTTATATTATTTTCTAAATATGCCTCAGTAAACCAGTTTGAATTGCCTTGTTTGTTTTGTCTTTCAAAGGTCTTATTTTTAATGTCCTCAATTTAAATTTTGTATGTATTTGCATACCATTATAAAACCCTTTGAATCGCCTCGTGTCTAAATGGTGCTCTCAAAATAAATCTGCCTTAAATGCCTGAGAAGGACTGGTTTGTTTTTCTGCTTAAGCCCCATTCGGTCTTGATTTATTTCTCTTGGGTAGATGAGGTGATTTTCAGCGATTTTCAGTGATTTTAATCACGTTCGGAGGACATGTGGGTAATTTTTTCCCCCGCCAAGAAATAATTGCAATCACAATTACCCACTGCTTTTCTGTGATTGGTGATAATAATACCTTTGGGGAGTGTAAATCACAGTGAATAATATCAATATGTTTCATGTTTGTGTATTCAGATTGTAATTATGACTTTTTTTTCCACCTCATCTCAGCCTCTTGTCTCTCCCTCTCCGCCCCCCAACTCTCCTGCGCCCTGCTTGGGAAGCTTTTGGTTTTCTCCTGTGCAATGCTCATGTCTATAATGGACAATTTCCTGTAATTTCCCAGTGATCGAAATGTCAACTGGAACAAAAGGTTAAGTTCCTGAGGAGCACAGTGACTCTGTGGTACTGTGTAGTCCCTTGAACCGTATGACACCATAGAATAGGATAAAATGGAAGACCTTAATTTGGTCACTTTCTCAATGATATCATATCCCCCTTGCATTTTATAGAAACAAACTGAGAAAACTTTAGCAGCAACTCAGCTCGCAGCTCCATACACCAATAAAGAAACATTGATTTTTACGTGAAAGTGTTTTATTGAGTGTTTTCATTTTTGTCTGGATTTAATCACCGGGTGTATTTGCTCGGGAAAGAAAGACAACAACCCCTATGGTCCCATGCTACTTCATAACATCAACGGATTCTGTCTTTCATCAGTGTCTAGACCGAGAGACTGAATAAATATGTAATGATAATATTTCACAGTTGAGTCTCAAACTGACAGAGTACAGAATGTAGGATGAGAATGGTCTATTAGGATGCTTTGGAATGTATCTGTTGTGTTGACGGTAGGCGGCTCACTCTGTTTTATCTGGGGCTTCCCAAGAGTTTTAACGCAAATGCAAACTAATCTGACCATTTTATTCCCAAAAGAAGTTACGTGGGATGTTAAAACAATTTAAATTTGGCTAATGAAGTATTTGCATTTGACTGACACCCTTGAAAACCCTTGTTATTATTAGATTATTATTTTTATTTTATTAGATTACAATTTTTAAACAGTCTGAAACAACAACATACTTTTTTATCAACAGTTATACCAGCAGTGATCTCTGTCAGCATGTTGGTGCTCAGTACATAAGGTGTTCTGGAACTCCTGCTTCCTCCCACTGCCCCAAAATATGCAGGTTTGGTTAAAATGACCCTATCTGTGAGTGTGAATGGCACTTTGTCTCATATGTCAGCCCTGTGATCAACTGGTGACCTGTGCAGGATCACCAGTCCATGCCTTCCTTTCACCCCATGTCAAGTGGGGTTAGCTGAAGGTCTCCCCTCACACTCCAAGGATAAAGGATCATGGATGGATGGATGTCTGATACAAACACAGATCTGGTTCTTTCACTTAAATGTTGGTATACAAGAAAAGAGTAGTCTAGATGGAAAACCTTGAAGACCATCTGTGCTAACAGTGATAAAGGCATTGCTCCTGTGACACATTTTCTTTTTTGGGTAGGTTAGATAAAGAATCCTTTACCGACATAATCAAGTCAACATTGTCAACTATTAATGAGTCTGTGAAAACACAAAAGCTTGACAAAAATCCACAAATCCACTCTTGTCTGGTCTTTAGGATTCACAGGGAATTTAGTCATGATATCAGAGACAGACTGCAGGGCACCATTTGTTAACATTCTAAACTGAAACTGGCAACAGACAAAATTGTTTAACAAGCTCAGACTCCCTCCATAGTTTGACAAAGATGAGAAGAGATGGCTGCTGGTTACAAACCATTAGGTATAGTTGCCTTTAACTTATCACCGAGAGCTTCTATGATTTACGTGAGGCACAGCCTTTAAAGACGTGCCTTTCATCCATCTGAAACAGGCCTTGTCATATTAACTGTTAATAGATCTCAGTCAGTCTGTTTTAGCAGAAATAGACAAAAGGGGTTGGAAGTGGCTGGGCAGCACAGGTCTGAGACATTCACAAAGCAAAGCAAGAGTTCGGTCAAGGCATTTTACAACTATGGGTTCAACCCCCGACTGGCGAAGACGGAAGAGGAAGACCGGGCTTCTATCTTGAGGAGGAGGCATCAGAGTTGATGATCAGCGGGTAAGTGAGTAGTTTGGCGGAGAGACAAACTGGGGACCATCTCAACTATCAGGGACGGGACAATGCGGGAGAAAAGAAAGGGGAACTAGATAAAGGTACTGCATTATAGGCATCTAGGTTGTTGCCAATAGAAAATTGAATTGTAACTCTCCCATAGTCTGCTAAAGTATTATTGTTTGTACCAGGCATTTTGAAGGGAACATTTGTGTCTGCAGAATTCCATTTCTTTCCCACTAAGATACATAAGTATTGATTTTGCTCATCTACATTCATCTGTGTCAGCTCTGATTCTTGTAAAGCCCCTGAAAGTCAAGAGCAGGACGTCATGCTGACTTCAGCAGGAAAGCTCTACGGCAAACAATAATCCACTGTCAAGTTACATTCATTGTGATCTCTTCATATATGTTAATTCACATAATACAAACTGCATCCATTAGACACACATCACTGTAATTTCACATCCATCTCCAGGCTGCTGCTACCATTACTAATCTGAATCTCCAACTGCAGTGGTTGAGTTGCATTGTGGGTAAGCAGGAGCAGGTTTCCAAAATAAGGTGTATTTATTTTTTACTGTTTGAGTACAACAAAACTATAGGATTGTAATGGTACATTTGTCAGGTGTACATGTGTACATGTCAGGTGTACATTTAATATATGTAATGATATCAAGTTAAGACAGTTATAATATATGAATGAATAAAGTTAATTTATATATAACTTTTTAATAAAGTAACAAAGTGCTTAACAAAAAATGAAAGTTAAAAGAACTGCAAAAGGAGAGAAATATAAATAAAGTTGCACTAAATAAAATACAGTATTTCAAATATTTTTTAATGCTTTTCAAAAAAAATACATGTTTTAAGAAGAGATTTAAAATACATTTTTATAAGAGGTTGCCTGTCTGATCTCTTACACACTTTAAACCCCCTAGTAGTAAAGGCCCGGTCATCCTTAGTCACCAACTGTGATCTGGGAATAACCAGTAGAGCTCTATTCACAGAGGTAAGAGAGTGCCCGTGCTGATGAGGAATTAAAAAGTCATAATGTAGTACAGAGTGAGGCCATTCACTTTCGAAGTGTTTAAAAAGTCAAATCAATGCATAAACAGTAACTGCATGGTTACACATCTTTTTTTTTTAATTTATGTTTGGCAGCTAAACTCATGCTATGACCACAATGTTTTGGTTGATCAGTGTATATTTAGATCATCTCTCATTTTTTAGTTTGGGATGCAGCCACTCTCTACAATGAAGAGAAGGCTTAAACCTTCCTTTTAGATGAAGCTTATAGTCAGAGCTGGCTCCTGTCTGTCTTGGACCAGCGCTGGTATAGGTCTAGATTGTCAGGAGACCCATGACACATGTGTCTTCTCTTTCCTTCTCTCCCTCTTCATCACATTAATGTCTCATCATTACATGTTCCTAACAGGACCTCTTCCCTGCAGTCCTTGTGCCTTATCATTTGCAGATCCAGGATCGTGATTGCAGCTCATTGTGTATTATGATTTACATTGATATACCTCTCCATTTATGTTACACTGTCAGTGAATGTTGTAAATATTATTTTGTCGTCATCAATTACACTTCCGTCAGTCCTGAAAGAGGGATCCCTCACATCTGGTTCTCTCTGAGGTTAAGGGCAGAAGATTTGCCACAACATTATAACCAGTGGTGGTTCTGATTACAGGAATATTGCAAGCACATTATGAGCAGTATCAATAGTGATTAATACACAATTTAATGCAGTCTCATTGACGAGAGCATTTCTAGTCTTCCTGTGTAAGGCACTCCCACTACTGATATAGTGTGAATACTGCGGCAGACACAACATGATGATTCATGTGAAATGTATAATGTGATGTAAAAAAAAAAAAATCTTACAAAAAATGAAACACACTTGTGAAGGATAACACAGTTTCTATTAAAATTAACTATCCAACATTATTATTCAAGGGTTTTGCACTCTTAACATCTTTACACTAATCAAATTAAACTAATAGGCATAAACTTTATTTTAATTATTGTCCTAAACTCTGTTCTGTTACTTCTCTTCTTATCTAGTCTGATTTTGGGTGTTCATGGGTCTTTAATGTGTTTTTCTTTTCAGTCATTCCCAGCCAAGCACTTAATAAACTTTGGGATTACACAGAGTTAATCATTAAGGATTACTTTGAAGATGATGATGTGCCCTGATAATGTTGAGCCTTTGGTGCCTTAACACTTGGGTGTTATCTATTGACGACAATGTGATAACATGGAAACTTTGACACCAGTGACTGGAGTTTGTTTCCTGGTTTAGGAGATCATAAACATTGTGGTTAAGGTTAGTGATCACGGTAGGTAAAGGTAATGTCGTGTTTTCAAGCAAACGTTCAAATCACTGCTGAGCTGAGTCACTGACATCCATGTCTGTTTTCCTAAAAATGGATAACATGGGTGTCTGAGCAGTATAGCCACTCAACAGTTTCCCTTTTACATTATTCATAGAAAATTAAATGAGTGATTCGCATTTGCATTTGTGAAAGGATAATAAGTTTCTCTTCCATAGCTACATAAAAATACAGTTTAGCCCTTTGTTGTGTTTGTGGTTGAAAGAAAATATAATGTGCAGCATTGGTTCTTGTCTTTTATCTTTTTTTTTTCAAGAAATAAAGAAAATCATCTTGTGCTTTATGGCTGTAAGACAGTTGTTCGAACGTCCTGCCAATTGGCACATAAGGATGGCCTCATTGTGTAAACATTGAAGTGCTCCTCTTTAGAAGGACACATTTTATTTCATATAAGTGGTGTTTACCTGTGTGATTTCTTGTGTTGGTTATTGTGCTGCAGTGTTACTGAATTTAATGTCATCCGGTGCCACAAATGGAAAATGCTGATGGAGGCCTGATGGATGTTTTCTTGAACGTGTAACTTGACTGAAACCATTCACTTGTTTCAACAAGGACTTTATTGTTATTATTGCAGCTCCCTGTGTGAACAACAGAAGCCCGTGAGCTGCACTAGCATCCAGTGTGGCCTAAATGTCACGAGAGCTCATCCAGACAACTAGGTCTTGTAATACCCCTGTGAATAATCCTATATATCATCTTTACAGGGTCGCATGATCTGCAGAGGATCAGAGGGGGTGAATCGTAAATAACTTAATAGTCAACAGTAATTACACTATTACTGAACAACTGGATTATACAATTCTCTTATTATACTACTATCCCATTGATGCTGTCAAACACTATCATAAATACTCTTACTCTCAGTTTTAATACAACAGTTTCACTGCTATATCAATAACATACAGTTACTTTTAACTACAATCTATATATAATATATTACATATAATATATCTTATACTCACTCACAGTAATCATATGGAGTTAACTACACTGCTGACAACTGTTTTGTTCTAGCTACATGGCTACTTTATTGTGTTTGCATTGTAGTGATAAAATATAACATCCTCCATTATCTTCTCAGTCTGTTTTTATGTTGTGTGTTGTGTTTATATGTTGTACGTTTTGAAGTATTTTGTTGTTAAGTACAGTATTTCCGAAACATCATTTTATCTACAGTGTGGGTTTTTATTCCCATTCACGGATCAGTCATTTTTACAGTTTTCTGCTCGCTGTCCTTAAACTCACCACCTCCACCCCCTCAACTGAGTGGGTTTTATTTGACCTTGTTGTTAATTCTCAACAGCAGGAGACCACAACAGGAGTAATGTGTCATCAACTTTGGTTTTGTGTGTGTGTGTGTGTGTAGTTCACACGTGCTTTTCATTCTTTTCTCTGTAACTGTAAATTATTTACCTTCATGGCGTTGTGGTATTCTAGTCATAAAAAGAAGAGCACAGATTTCAGACTTTCTCAGCAACAGAGCAGTTTTTCTCACAGGCAGAGCCAGACTATATATACTCATATTCGGTTGGTGATTTTTAATTTCCCGGAGTGATGATAATCAGCGCTCATTCCTCCCATCCCCTCTTCCACACAAAGATTTAGGGGATGGGAAATTGGGAGGCAACAGGTAGACGCTCTAATTATTTGCCTCACTGTCAAAGACATTAACCGTGGCTGAGAAAACAATGCAGCTCCAGTACTGGAGCAGAATTGAAAGCAGTGATTTAGTCACACGCTCATTTGCAGTAAGAGGAAGCTACGCTCAGCACAGCGTCACGCTGCGCGGCAACTTCACAGGGTTGATTAAAGAGAGAGAAGTCAGGAGCGAGACAGCGACGACCGCTGCAATGATCATTACCTCGCTTGTTGAGTTTGAAAACCTTGTTCAACTGTATAGCTCAAGAATCTAGCGTTTGTTCCTGGGCCAGTATTTAGTTCACTGGATGTAAACTTTTTAGGTCTTAAAGCCACAATGAATTAGATTATTATATTTCATATAATATCACCAAATTTTGATCATCTGCTGTGCAGCTTCCGTTAGATCTATGTAATGTTTAAGTGGATTGTTTTAGGCTTTGAATCTCACAGCTTTACAGTTTGGTTTACTCTCATTACAAGGCAGCTGCCCCCCCCCCCCAAAAAAAAAGTACTTAACACTAACTGTTCAGCATTAAACAACAGAGAAACACAGTTAGCGACAAATGTTAAACCTTTCAGCAGCTGAAGAGCCTGAAGTTTTCCCTCAGGAGTCAGTGTAAACTGGAACCAGAGCTAAAAAGAGGGAGACGATTGGACTTATATTCATCAGGTGGTCAGAATTGGCCCGACTGACACTTTCAAGGGTATGCTAAAGTTACTCTGATGTTTAAATGAGCAACCTCAATTCCCAGTTATGATTCCTAGGCCAACCCCTTCACCACGAGCACACATCAAACACAACAGCAAACAAAAACACTTACGGAAATATTCAATGTTCACAGCACATTCTGCTAGGATTCTTCAAAACAATCACATTTCCCACCCAGTCCAAGTCACAATTAAAAAGTTCCCTGTCTAGGTTTGATCGGCTGTATTTAGGTACTCTCAATGTCAAACCGAGCGAAACCTCCCGTCAACATTGCAGCTGTGCATTGCACAACTGTAAAACATTACAGTTTTACTGAAGATGAGGTAGAAGACTCTGAAATAATTGCAGTGAAAGGGGGTGGAACCAGTATTGGAGAACGGCAGGCTAGCAAACACTGGTTTTCGTGTTGCCAGGGATTAGCAGACACTTGGACAGCCTGACTCCTTCCTCTGTGCGTGAAATCAGCCATTCCTCCAACTAGGTGTGTGTGCATCATGGGGCGTTTGCCGAGACTAAATGCTTCAAGGTCTGGTGTGAGAGGTGGTCAGTTAAGTCTGTCTGTCCACATCACCTACATGATTTGATGGAAATGGGTTGCTTTAAACTGTCAGACTGCCTTTAGTGTTGTTGTGTGTTGCATAAGTAAAAAGAAAATTGGATCGAGGTAATGTTTTCCTTTTTTCTTTTATTTGAGAAATTTTGAAAAGCCTTGGAGGAAGAGATTTATTCTCTCATTGTTATCAGTATTTTTTGAGTTCTGTTTACAGGTATTCATGCTGTTTTGTTATTTCTTTCTGTAATACTAAAATGCCTGCAATGCCTGTGTTGTCAGAAGCGTTCGGCTCTGCAGATGTAACAGAGTGTCATAACAGTGGAGACAGAGATGTTCAGGAGAGTGACGTGAGAAAGTTGTTGGGGCTACAGATGGAATAAATGGTATAAAGAGATTTCCAACATATCAAGATTATGCCAAACCAAAACTCGGAATCCATTGGCTATAATCGTACGATTAGCCCCATGGGGCAATGACTCCTTCCATTTGTTGTACACGTTTACACATCTAGTAGTTTCTCTTTCACTCGAGTGGAAAGCTGCGAATCTCCATCAACAGTTTTCGACATATGAATGCAGATAAATTAAAAAGCAGATAGCCAATGCATTTAAGTCTGTGTGTTTCTCCTTATTTGCTTTCCACACGCACCGTTTACCGACAGACAACCAAACCCTGCTCAAACGTGATTGGTCAAAGTAGAAACCACAAGGTCACCTACAGTTACTGCATATTCACATTTAAAATATGCGACAGTCGGCTCTAATTATAACATAACAGCTATAATTGACTCACGCTTCCTTCATTGGTTCCCAGAATGCATGTAAATCAGTGATAATTAGGAGAGAGGTGGAAGAGGAGCTTGGCTTCGGCTGAGCTGCATCGGATCATTGGCTGCCCACCTGTCCTCTTACCCAGATAGAAGTTGTTATAAGATGTCCCACAGAAATAACAAGTAATAATCACAACAGCCTCCATTTTAACTGAAAAACATGTGGGCGGAAAGAGGATAACACTCATTGATAAGAGCAAAACTAAACACACACCTCTCAACATGAGATCCACTAACATGAGTTTAATTTTCAGTCTAGTTCTAATGACTTTGGTGATTCCCTGACTTTTTAGTCATCGCACCATCACCAGTCACAGTTCCAGTAAAATATCTCCTCTTACACTAGATGTGCTCAAAGGCCTGCAGGGCAGTGGCTCTTTTCTTTGACCTCCATGTAATATGTCATGAGGTCAATCAAATATGAATTGTTAAGCCCATATTCACAAATCACAAAAAAAGAGGACTTGGGATAAGACAACAGCAGTGCAAAGAGGTCCAACACCACAAACAATATGTAGACAACAACTTAAATGCTGAAAAGAGAGTTGAAATAGGAGCAATAATTTTTAATGACAACCATGTTTAATTAAAAACAACTGGGCATCAATCATGTAATGTAATAATGTAAACCTGCTTTTGTTTTCTTGCAAAGATGCTGATGCTGTGCATTGCATTTACCTTGATCTTCTAGAGACAGTCATCTGTATACCATATCTATTCCACCTGTTGCACTGGGAGCTGCTGAACCTCTCTCACCAGTTGACAGAGTAGTTGTGTGTAGAATGACAAAAAGAAAGCTTGAGAGAGAATTTCCAATGCTGCCTACTTTAACTTCTCTGCACACCAGGCCAATCTCCGCATAGTGGAAGCGGACAAAAGATTAGTCCTTCAGCCACACGTGTCAAGTTCTTCACTCCAGTGTAAATCGTTGCTCCTTATTTAGGTTTAGTCGCACAGGGAGAGAGAATAAGGCTTCTCGAGAGCCGAGGAGAGGTGACCATTATCCAGTCCTATTTACTTCAGCGGCACAACCACATCCACACAGTCAAATATCAGCTTCTTTCCATCTGGGGCTCAGACAAAGGAACCACTGCAGTTCTTCATCAAAACGAGTGCGCTTTCCATCGCCCCAAGGGAAAACAACACAATGAGGAGTCAGGAGGGTTAATGATACTTGTGAATAACTCTTCACGTGGGCCATTTGGGTGTGAGTTTTCAGAGGGAGAAAAAGAAAGGGAGCAGAGGAAAGAGGGAGCGAGGGGATCATGCTTGCTTGGTGACAGTGATCCATTTTAAATATAATCAGGCACTGCTGTTTTAGCTATTAAAAACGAATTAAGCTAAAGCACAATTAGAGGGCATTGTCATGCAAATGCTATGAGATGCATTGTTCTCTGTGAGAACACATGTTAAATCTAATTAAAGTGAACTCTGGGTTGGCTGCTCTGTTGTTGTAGAGGAGAAAGAAGAGGAGCACGGGGGATACACAAGAGATATACATGTCTAGATGGACAGACTTAATAAAAACCCTTTGTCACTGTTTTAATTCCACTTAAATCATTTATTTCAGATTAAACAAATTGGCATTGAGAAGGAGATTATGAGGGTCAGAGTCCAAAAACTGTTGGTTTGTGTTTTGCCATCTGCACTGCTGTCAGGTATTATGATAGATATACATGAGCTACTATTACAGCTGATGGATCAACATCGCTGTGACCAATATTTTCTTCTAGGGGCTCCACTCCCTAGATTTCTAAGGGCGATAATGAGGCGAGTTCACCAAAATGGGGACCGCTCTTCAACATCTGGTTCTTCAAGGTCTGAGTCCAGCCGTTGAGCAACTTGGTATCAGGCCTGAAGGCTGTGAGTCCATTACTAGCATTTTGGCAAGCAAAGTCAGTGGACACTGAAACTGGCTGCAGTTGAAGTATTCCCATGGTCAATCTTGGCAGACAGCCAGGGACCACATTGGGGGCTAGAATGCCAAACGACAAGCTACTGGGATGCTGTTGAGATGCTAGTAGAGTAAAGGCTAGCAGGCTTTGGACACACATTGGGAGAGTAGATGGTAGGCAACTGAATGAAGGATGTCCGCAAAGCCCTTGAACAACTGCATCATTTACCTTTTTAACCTTGGTGGTTTGGCCAGTACTTTACATGCAACCCTTTAAGGACACTTCAGGGTATTCCTTGGTGAGACGCTCTCTTACACTCTCCTCTGCAAACATATTTCAGTGTAAGCAATGGCTCTGAACTCAAAATCTACAATTTCTGGGTCCATGCTGGCCAGAATGTACTGTAACAATCCAGGTGCTAGCACATATAAGGAAGGACACAACGACAGAGGAATGCAATCCAATCAGATAGTTTACAATAGTGCACAACAGAGTTTTATCAAATAATAAGGACAATGGGTGCAGAGACAGGTGAAAGTCCTAAATCCAAAACAAATTAAATAAGTTATAAAGATTGAACAATTATTTAAAATCATATGGTATGAATGACGTCATCGTACCATCCCTATGCAGTTTGAAAATTATGTCATAAAGGGCAGTCATGCATCAAACTTTACCGGTGATATGATTAGGGAACCAATTCATCACTTTTCATCATATGGAATAAATGTCATCAGCATGGAATGGTCTTACTGCAATATAAAAAAGGTTAGCATTGCCTAATTTGATTATACAATAATCATTTATATAATTATATAATTATATAAATGCACATACTCACGGTCTGCATTTATCTGTCTTCTTTTCATTATTTCTTTATCTACTACATCCGTTTATGCTATGATGTATGTTGACTGAGTTAAAGAGAGTTTGATAAAAAGCAGCTTTTAGGCGGAGGCAGTGGTTAAAGGTTATTAGAGTGAAAAACATCATCTCTGACCCCTAGAATGTGCCACTTTTATAGGCAGCTTGAAAGCAAACATTAGCCACAGCAGTGAATCTAAGGTTACATCAGCCTTGACTACAGTCAGCACAAGAGAAATAACAGGAAATATACAGTAATGTGACCTTTGTAAATGTCTTTTTGTCTTTTTGTCTCAGACTCCACAGACAATTTTAAAAACATAATATATTTCAGATGAACGTCTGGAAAACCACAAAGGAATCACATCAAGTCGGCCGAAGTGTTTTTAGTAAATGGAATGATTGCAAAATCAACTCAACCGTAACTGCAATTCTCGGATTCTGAAGTAACTATTGTTTACATGAGAGCCTGTGATAAATTTCCTGCACACACGGTAAACATGTCATGTCAGCTGGTGTGGAAGTCATGAAAATACAACATTGCAGAATATGACATCACATGCATTCATTTAGAAAACCTATCAAACTGCTAAAGTGGTTAATAACTGTTGACCACTTCACTGCACAACCGTATGTGAAATTGCAACTCCTGGTTGAATATGTGCTCGTCTCTTGTTCTACCACAAACAAATATTAGATCTGGTGACTAGTGCAGTCACTATAGTAACAGAGATCATGGTTGTGTTGGTAGTAGAGTGCGGATACTCAAAACGAGCCCGTAAGGACCTGTATTCAGGTTCGGGTTGGTTACGCTAGTTGGGTTGACTTTTGCAGATGTCTATGATCAGGAGAAAATGAAAAAAACACAGAATGCCTGTAAATTTTAAATCGGGCTGAGTTACTTTTCACTTCATCAAGGGGGTCGGACAGAAAAATGTGGCCAAAGCCACAGTCTAGTACTTAGAACATGTTTGGGGTGGCTTTGTGACATGAGACATGATCCATCTGGAAGTAATCAATGTAGTATAACAGAGATGTTCTTCTTTTGTAATGCCTGGTGTTTGAACCTGTCAGTTTAAACCTGTCTCGCCATTGTCCTATGACCTCTTCTATTATCAAGGCATATTCTACAACAATGATTCAAGTGACTTTAGTTTTATTATTATTTATGTAGCATTAAATCAAGACCCAAGTTATTTAAGGGCATTCTTTTTTATATAGAGTAAGTCTAGAGACATGAGCAACCATAACATTCCATCCTTTCTCTGGATGAGTGGCCATTTGCCTCAGGTAGTTGAGCTGAGTCAAAGTCATGCATTTATATTACTAATATTTTTTTAGCAAATAATTTCTTCCAAATGATTTTAAGAGCAGGCCACAGCAGAAAGAGAGGTAGAGAAGAAGATTACATAAACAACCACAGTATTGCTGCATACTCTTGTATAAGTTGTCAGCTTGTTACTTGTATCTTGTCTCTGCAGGTTGACCTTTAAAGCCAAGATACTGACAACAAGTTGACCTGAACGCTGTAGTCAAGCGAAGCCTTTCATACCAAAATAAAAACAAAGTTTTGCCAGTGAACGTTCCATATTTCATCACACGACTGACAACACAAAAGAATCAGCTCCGGGCAACTGTGCCCATAGAGCTGAAGCTGTAATACAGATGAACAGTATTAAGGATGAAGTGTTGAATTCTTATGCTGTTGTTGTACTTGAAAATGAGGGGAGGCAGAGGCTAAGTTTTACTGCAGAATGTAATCTTTTCATCTGCTCAGCAGGAGAGCAACTGTGATCAAACACATTCCTGAACCCACGTCTTTTACCAAATTTAAAGTCCTCCTTTTTTTTTTTGCTGATGATAGTTGCACACTGTACTAAGTTGGATAGAGAGAGCAAGATGGGTTAGTCATGAATAAAGTTACATCCTTCCAGAATATATTATCTGACAGCTAAAGGTAATAAATTATGTTGACAATCTAAATTGATATAATCTAAATGTATATATATACAGTATAATCTAAATTTGTATATATATATATATATATATATATATAATCTAAATTTGTTTGCAGGCATGGCATGCATCGTCAAGCCATTAGTAACTGCCATATGCCAATGATGTGAAATAACATGTGATGTAAAATGCTGTGAAAAGTCTAATATTACCTGGTAATGTGATTAATATGTATACAGGTCGAAATAATGTGACTTAGGTCGAAAGACTTGACATCTCGATTCAATTATTATTATTATTCGATTATACCGGGTTAATATCTGAATATTAGTGTCCATGTAAATGTTGTCAATTATGAGGCATGTAGGTATTTTACATGATGACAAATGAGAGATGCTTGTCGATACTTCAAAGTGACAGTCAACATTTTACATTATTTTACACTGGAATAATATATTGTATTAAAAATATATATCTATATATGTATATTTGCATATACTATCCTAGTCCACTAATTGACTGGTTAACTTTTACTTTAATATTGCCCCAGTGCCATCTATATATAGGCTCACAGCACAGTCACTGACAGGATGACGTAAGATATCACTGAGCACTCTGCATGGGTGTGGGAAAAATGAGCAGGATGTCACAAGGACTGGTAATTGGATTTTTTACTGTGAGATGATGCGTTTTTAGTGGTGTCAGACTGAGCATGTTTGATATTCACTCAGCTTGACTGAGTGTGTTGTGATGGCTGTTGAGCAGGGTTGCCACCACATGATTCATCTGCTCTTCTGTTCATTTTCCGCTAGCTCTGTTTTAGCATGTTGAAAGTTATTCTGTTTCTCATTCCAAACATTCTGACCTCCGTGCACTATGAATGTTCTAAGTCGCATTATCATTTGCACTTGTACAGGATGAGAATGGAGGTTTTAATAGAGCTTACATTGTGACGAGTCGTAGCAGGATGAGCAGTGGTGTAACTAACAACATTAATGATGGCTGCTTTCCATTTAACTGCTCCAGTTCCAAGGTCCCAGCATTGCACATAGAAGCCCCTTTACATCACTTTAAGGACACTAAAATGGAACTGAATCGTGCTTAATGTTATTAGTTACACCTGCTATAATAAGTTCAAATGTCCATTTAAACTCTTCAACTTAAACAAGTTATTATAGGAGCAACCAAGTGTTTAAAATTAAACCAAATAGGCCCAGCAGTGACTCTACCAACCATCACATGCACACACACACACACAAATGGTTCAAACCTTTTCCAGCTGACAAAGCACATCCTAAAACAACTGCTTGATAAATCATGACCAATAACTGTCCAGGCCACCTGCACAACAGTCATCCTGCGGTGAAGGTCAGTTTTTGGAAAAAGAGAAACATTTACAATGGCTGCAAAAGAATGTGTTTAGGACCAGGGGACACTAACAATCTGCTAACAAATCACACAAAAAAGAATGAATTGTAGTCTGTGATCAGTGGAAAGGGTTGAAAAGAGGACACTCTGTGAAAATGCAGCATGAGGGTGCAGAGTTCATTCTCTCAGACAGAGAGAGCAGCAGGACTGGGCACACGGAGGCCGAGAGCAGCTAAGAATAGCATTGAGAATGAAAGGGAGGGAAGGGCAGCGGAAGAGTTTGGGTACAGTAGTTTTTCCTAAACTTTGGACAACGCTTCTTGTTTCCAGCTGAGTTCAAAAAATGTAATATAATTTGCATTCACCACCGCTTATACTGTATGTATGAGGTTGATATCGCTGCCTCTGATTCTATGCCATTAGCTATCTGTTAGGTCGGACCTGAGGTAGATGAAATAATGTATTCTCATGCCTCTCATGGAGACTGGCAGGGAGGGGGGTGAAATCACCCATTACTAATTCATTGAAAGTAAAAATCCATAACCCCCCACCTCTCTATCCTACATATAGAAAATTTGATTTATAGGAGGTATAGATATCGTTCTATATATAAACTAGCCTACATATCAATCCACAAACAGCACACAAACTAACAGTTAATGTTAAAAAATAAGGGTGATTATTTCTGTATATACAATAAAATAATTATAACTGAGTGTGTGTTTCCCTGTTGGTCAGATCATAAATGAAAAGGCAGTCTGTCTTTATTTTATCAGACTACACAGAAACCTGCAATCCAGTCATTTACTGCTCGCCACTCAGTGACGGCAGCTACATTCAGTTTTAAATCATTGAGACTTAAGCTGTAGTTATCACAGGGAATTTACCCTGCAGACAAGCTGCTATTTCCACAGAGCACTTACGTACTCTCACTGACGTAGTTCCATTTTTTATATAAGATTACATATGCGTCATAGAGAGACGGATACGTTTACATTTTTATAACATCTGGCCAGATCATTAACAAGCGGCCATGTATCAGCATTTCATATGGCTGAGATCCAGAAACAGCAGCAAAGGGTACTGTTCATCCTTTTGGCCCTTTGCCATCTTTTTTTAATCAGAGGTTGCAAGGGGTTCTGCAGCCATGATCCTGAGAGTTCAGGATGTCAGAGCAGGAAACTGTCATTTCAATTTTCAATGTAAGCAAGGGCCAGACAGCAGGGAGGTGAAAGGAATTCTGGAACAGGGCGACACTGGCATGCTTCAGCAGGCTAAAGACTCTTTTGTTGCATAAAGACTTTCTGAAAGACTTGAACATCACTATTTTTTGGGTTTTCTGTTTAATCAAGTTGGAGGAAAAAAAAAAGCAATTTTCTCAATTCAAAAAATTGGCCAAGATAATACTTTATCAGGAAATGTTTCAAATGGCATGAGTGGCATGGAATTGTGATTTTCTATTCAGCATATTGTATTCATCTCTGTTTGAGAACTGTCACATAGTGTGGCCTTGCAGTTGCAAACTTCACTTGAGTCTACAGAGGCAGCACTTTTTTTTTTTCCTGCAACACTTTCAAAAACACTGAAGCGAGAAATTCTGGGCGCCATCAGACTGCATCATGTTTATAGATGTGTCTTTGGCGGCATGCAACACACATTTTGAAGTCCTAATTCTTTCTTTTTTCACTGCAAATGTGTGGTTCACCAGAGAGCTGAGTGCCTCCTTGGAAATGATTCAATTTTTAACAGGCTAGAAAGGCCTAAACCCAACAGACTAACCCAAGGGAAAGTGATTAAGACACAGAGAGAGGCAGGGAGACAGAAAGAGAGTGTCAGCCAGACAGTCCAAATAAAGAGTAAAAGCAAACTTCAACACAAAATATCAGCCCTCATGTTTAAACCTAGACGAATTATAATTTTATAATGTATCCAAAAGCAGACGGAGGAAGTGTGGTTTTTCAAATAAAATGTTTTAAAATAGCTACTGTCAAACTGCTGCCTCCCAAACATGGAGTTGAATCTGTAACCAATGCAAAAAAAAAAAAGTTGTTCAAAGTGTTTTAATGTGCTTCTTGTCCTTGGTATCCTCCGCCAGGTTAGATTTCTACAGGCTGCATATCAAGGAGCAGACCAATCTTTGTTCCAGTGGTTCAACACAATCTTTCTGCTGAGACGTTAATGTGCAATATGCATGGAGAGGTTATTAAAGATCAAAGTATGTTGATGATCTCAGGCCTCTACTACTGTGTTTACCCTGACCCAGTTAAGAGAAGAAAGGGAGATATTTATATCTGTTAGTTTTTTGTTTTCATGATAGTGCCCCTTAGTTTTAATAAGTAATCCAATGGAATGCATGACATGGAGGGATACAAATTTGATGAAAAAAAAAACAATATGTTCTTTTGTGAGACCTCGCCCAGGGAGCCGTGGCTGCCTTCCTGCGTGAACCTCCCAAAGCACCACGGAGTCCAGGCTGCGCACACAGGCTTGTCCAGCCAAGCCAGAGGGCGCACAGCCCAGCTACAGCAACCAGGCCAGCTGCACAGCTCTCCCCTGCCCTGGCCAGAGACCCAGGGACCCCGAGCAGGTACCCAGGACGTCCTGCAATCCCCACCAGTCCTGGAGCTAAGGTTTTGCAAAATCTAGCAAAAGTACACATTTCAGATGGTGACCTTATGTTGATACAGCCGATCGAACCTTTGCATTATTGGTCGTGGTGTGTTCACAATCTTTCCCTGATCTTAGCCTAGCTATATGTGGGCCACTTCAGGCAATAATGTGGGAACTCTGGCCTTTATTTGGCACAAGCACAATGTATGTCAGCCAAAAGTTGACCACTTGTAAAATAGCAAATGTGGCCCAAATATCCCAATATGGATGTGGGCCTTTTTATGCAAACATGCGGTGCTCTAGGAAAGGGGGAATCTGGATGTGAACATTAAGTGGCGCATGGGGTAAATGGTGAATCCGGTCTAAATGGCACAAATCTAATTCTGGACACCTTTGGCACCTTTGGCTGACATGCCGTATTGGTAGGGCCGACGTGGGATGTAGGCGAGTACTCTTCTCATTGAGCTTTGAAATCTGCAAACTCTATGGCTATGCGTGCAGCTAGGTGAGGCTGCACAATGTTAACAAGATTCAGGTGTGCTATGCTATGTTTCCTAGAGTCTCTGACTTCAAGCTGAAATGAAGAGTGGGATAAACGGGCTTGGTTAGCTCACTTCTTTAGAAACCCAGACCACCAGATTCTTTTTTTCATTTGTCAAACTTGTAAACTGTGTCTCAATTTAGGGGCTGCGTCTTCCGGACTCTGTTTTTGAAGACAGATTATGTCACAGTGGTGCAATAGGCAGTGCCATTCCGAAGGCTCCTTCAAAGCAGCAGACAAATGTGTCCTTTCAACACAGAGAAATGAAGGCTTCAGCAGATGTATCCTTCCCAGTCCAATCTATCCCTGGATTAATTGCTCTTTGCTGACAAACAGTGCAATAACACGAGTAGGTGACTAGAGATTCAATGCTTGACTATCACGCGGTGCATTGTTTTGTTGTGTTTAACTTCAGCTCTGTTGCTGGGCAACAAGAACAAGGTAAGAAGAGCAAGGGATACAATTACGAAATTTGGTTCATTCTTCTCCTCAGTTCTTCAAAGCTTTTATCTCCAGAATAGAGATAGAGCAGTAGTTTGTATCCCCCACTTAGACTTTGAATAATACTAACATCAGGTTGAAGGGCTGGACATTGATAGAGCATTGTTATCTTATTTCCTGAATTTGGTTGTTAGTTATGTTGTAGAATACGAGGCCGAGTTAATTTTGAATGTTTCAAAATCATTCTTTTTTGAACTGTAGTACACCGGCATAACAACATCAGTGCCTGTTCATTTTAATGGGGCAAAGACACATTTGGAATGCCTTGTAGGTTTAGTAATTACCCTTTGCAGAAACAAAAACAAAAGGTTTCTTTTGTAGCAATACTCTCACACTGCCAACAGACAAAGATTTTTTATTTTTTTTGTCTCAGCACTGCTGATGAGAAAATCTGACATGAAACCACATCAAAGAACTGCAGGTATGAGCCACTCTGAAGGTCATTGACTGACATTGAAAATATATATTTTTTTTCAAACACACATCAATTAACAACCATGTGTAGCACCTCGCTCACATTGTCTGCAATCGAGTGAGAGGGCAGGCTGAAGGTTATGGCACAAAAGGAAAAAACGAGAAAAGGCGAACTGATTATGAGTTATATAAAAAGTGAAACAGTCTCATTATCTCTCCCTTGTTCTTTGATGAGTTCACAGGGGAGCTTATTAGTCTCATCACATGGGTCAATTACAAATGCAGCCCCCCCCATCCACTGACGGAGGATTGTTTGATTATTATTTTTACCTTGTCTAGCGATCAGGTGATGTGTGCTGAATTCTATCTCTATCACAAAATCCTTCTGATTATATTGTGTCAACATTTTTGGTGGTGTGTGTGTGTGCTTTGAAGGGCCACCTACAGACATGTCTGTGAGTAAGAGCACAAGCAGAGAGAACAAGGCTAATTGACTGTCATTGGAGTTTGTATCAGACCTCAGGGTCTAATGAACCGACAGCTCCCAATTTATAACAGGGGTTACATGCTGCAGTTGGATTCCTTTTTAAATATAATCAGCATGGAAAAGTTTCATAGAAATCATAGAAATGAAGGAATGGGAAATGGGTCCATTCTCCAGCACTTGTAAGGTTGTTAAATCATCCTCTGGTAAACAAAAAAGTTTGCAAAGATGCAGTGAAAAGAATGCTCGAAAAGATGAGAGTCGACTGCGAATAAGAGAACTGGCAATTAACCTTTGCATTTTAAAATAGACACTGAGAAGGATGAGGCAATCGTTCATCTCTAACATCAGTAACAATGCCAACATTGTGTCCCCTTTTTTTTAGAACCATTGATAGATTGATGAATCCTCAAAAGTCTTTTCCGCAGAGGATTGCCAGTAAGTTAGCCGACTTCTTTTGTAATAAAAAGTATAACATCGGCTGTTAATAATTCAATATCATCCAAAAACAAATATAAAAAAATTCAGTCTCCAATCATGACTACAATTTCGAAGACAACTCTCAAATGATGTTTGCTTAGAAACGGATTCAGGCAAGATTTTAGTCTCAATAGACTTTTGTGCTTCCTTTTGCCACACAGTATTACTGGGCAGCCTGGGACAATGGGTTTGGCACTCAGGCAGTGACGAAATGGTTTGTCCTATAACAGTGATTATGTGTAATATATTTGAACACAGTGTGGAGTTACACAAGGCACAATCCTATGTCCTCTTTTATAGGCCACATAATATATACTACAATATCAGTTATCATGATTATAAATGTATAATATACCATGTTCTGTCACTAATTTATCAAACAAATGTTTCCTCTATATGAAAACAGACAGGAAGTTTGAGACTTTGTCCCAAACAACAAAACAATTATTTGAAATTGTGCTATTTCTTTGATTCAGAGTGTAACAGTCTCATCAATCAGTTGAAGTTTATAATTTATCATATTAAAAAACACAAGCAAACATCCCTGAATCAAGGGAGTCATGCCCAGACAGAACTCAAAAACAGAAACTACTGCATATTAAAGTACTGCTTCTTGTCTATGAATATATAAGATCTTTGGATAAAAATAAATCTGTCTTTACCTAAAATAAACATGAAGAAGCAGCATTTAGTGCATTCAAGAGTTGGAACAAACTTCCAGGGGAAATAAAACTTGCTCTGACTTTGTCTCTGACCAAACTTAAATCCAGGTTAATGTTCTTGCATATTCTGTGGTGCCTTTGACTGAACCTAAATAGTCATCACAAATTATTATACCATCCTTTCCAGCATTTATATTCCTGGACTTTTATTTTCTTAATATATTATTATTATTTAAATTTACATTTGATTGGTTTTGTATGTTTTATTCATTTATTTATGTTTGAATGCATTATGCCAATAATTTATATTGTGATATACAGATAGACCTGCATTCTCTCATTTTAACTATTAAACAAATTGTCCTGTACTGATGACATAACATGTAAGTAGTTATTGCCAGCTCAGCATCAAACTTCATTCCTGTACTGAAGAGTTGTCTCTGATGGTGATGTCCATCATCTCTTTGCCTCTTGTGAACTTAGCCTGCTGAATGGCTCCTCTCATGACATTCCCATAGCAGTGTCTGTTTCACAGCTCAGAGGACATATTTACTACCTCTTGCTTTGTTAACACAGGTGAAGCTCTTCGCAAGTGACCATCCCCAACAAGACACTCCATTTGGCTGAAGCGAAAAACATATATACCTTTAAAAACGCCAGACAAGCAATTCTGTGACTTGTGAATTATCTCTACATGACTCAATTCCACTTGAAATGGACCCATGACTTCATTTGATAACCCATTATCATCATCAAAGTGACACTGGATGTAAAAAGAGGAGGCCTTTATAATTTCAAGTCAAATGAGATAAGGGATATGAGGTTGCTGTGGCAGATTGCGTAAGGCCAGGAAGGACATGTGCACACACACACACATGCAAAACAGTGGCTGTAAAGTTAATGATATTCATGCACTGTGATTAAATGTACTGAATATGCTTAAGCTTTTAAAGTATTGAAGTGCCAACATACATAAGTTTTAGCTTCAGTATCTGAATAGATTTAGGCTCAACCTTATCAAATAAGCTGCGAGCAAATCATATTTCAGCACCACAGATTACACAGAGAGGAAGAGGAGGAGATTCAATTTGAATGTGAATGCAATATTTGTTATGTCATGAATTATGTTTATGAATATGTGCTAGTGATTAGTCAGCATGTGGTCATTTGTAATATTCACTCTATGACAAAAACTAATTGCTGGTGTGAAATAATGTATTGCACAGCGTCTTGTAAATACAATTACTGTGCGGGTAAGCGCCAAGGATATGATATAATTCAGAAAATGTTGCAGACCTTAGCTCCAACCATGTTAAGCTGCACAATTTAAAGTTATATCACATATCTCCAGAAATAAACTGTGTTAGCCCGTTTGTTTTTCTGTTTAGGCTTATCCTTCACAAGTCAAGCACAGGAGCTATGAACACAATTAGATTCACTACATTAGTTTTTGAAGGGCTCGGTGTGAGATGTGATTTTTCGTCACTTGTCATTTCATTTGCAGAGAAAATGCTGAAAATGGAACATCACTGTGCGAGCAGTGTCCTTTTAATGGAAACATCAGCTTTGTCTTTGTGACAGACGCACCAGCAAAACGAACATCAAGTCCCAAACCTTCCAGAACGTGGCTCTCTATAGCCTCAAAAACACAGACAGCTTCTGACACTCACACAAGATAATGCTGATCAGCCACAACTTAAATACTAGAAATTAGTTTTAATGTTGCGGCTAAGTGCATAAAGACAATATAGTTTGAGTTGAGTTACACTAATTATACAATGAACTGTCCCTACAGCAACAATAGCTTTAAAGGTTTCATCCCACAGTATTACATTTACATAATTTTGCAGTCAATGCTATTACCACAAGCTAATAGGCAGGGCTAAAGGGTAGTGGACTTAAAATGGGCTAGGCTGTTAAAGTATGATAATGTTTGCCGTGTGTATATAAAACAGACTAAAAAGCTTTAAAAAAAAAAGAACCTGTGGGCCTCAAGCACAGCTAGTGGCAACTTCAACCTATGAGAGTCAATGCAAAAGTGCTGAACTGAGCAAACAAGCACATAGTCTTTCTAGAATTTGCATTAAAGGCAGCAATACACGTTTAAAACATCCCTAAGTGGCTTTTAATGTGCACAATAGTTGTCATAGAAATCCTACCACCTATTTCAAGGCACTGACTCATGGCTCAAACCTGAAAGCACACAGTTATCTATACATCTCCAAGGCAATTTGTTGATTTATGCTCTATTGCGCCTTGTTGTTCCAGAAAAACACTCACTGTATTTTCCCATGACTTTCAGATAACAATTTATTTGTCCATCTCGAGAAATCTTGCCATTTTGTCTCTCTTGCTGCCTCTAACACTTTTTTTACACGCATGTTTTTGAAATCCAGGTGAAGCCACCAACAAAAGGCCATTGTACCCTTCCCATTGCCTGTAGAGGAGTTTGCTTTTCTATTTTAGGGTTAAACTTAAAATGTTCCTCTTGGATAAAGCCTATTGTTGGGGCTGGATCAGGTGAGCCCTGCTGCTATCATTAATAATATAATTACAGCTAATATCACTCACACCATTTTCATTATAACAACAGTAGCCACCATGGCGCTATACAAATAATGTTGCATTCATTTTTAATTGATTTTTTCCCCTTTCGACATTTCAATGGTGCTGTAAACTGACCACGTTTCTCACCATGCTCCTGCAAAAAATTGCTGTTACACAATTTTTCTCAAGAGCAAAGTTACCTATGAAGCAAGTGAGCTCTCAGATTTGTGTATTTTCGAGTGAATATTGGTCATTATGATAGAGAATAAAAGTATTTTAGGCTCGACTTTGGCTCAGGTGGTGGAGTGGTTTGTCCGATTACAGGAAGGTCAGTAGTTGTATCCCCAGCTCTAGGCAGTATGTTGAAGCATCTTTGGGTGGGACACTGAAGTCCAAATTGCCTCTGATGGCTGTGCGTTACCTTACCAAGTGCTCATGAGTGTGTGAGTGTGAAAAACGACTTTGAGTGGTTAAGAAAAGAGAAAGAGAAAAAATCAATAAGCATTCTTCATACTACTATTGAATACAATTTTACATACATACACACTGCATACAATGATCAAGCCTTTTGTTAATTGTCAACCCACCTTACGATTTACTGGTTTCAGTAACAAGATTTACTTATTTACATTTATAAACGAGTAACCCCCCCCCCAAAAAAAAAATCCAAAATCTGAAAGCTCAAAACTGAAGCTACAGGAGTTGTTTTGACAGATGTCTGCTCTTCAAAATAGAAAAGAAAAGGTAATGTTACTGAATGATGAAACAATGAATTGCTCTTCTAGTCTCAACAGCTATTTACATAAAAGTTCACACATTCAAACAGAGCTGCCCCACTTCTCTATCATGCATCAGCACACACACTTAGGGGTTGAATGATTGACATAGCATGAGGAGTGGTGGGGGCTAGGCATCGAATCACAGACTACTGATTAGTGGACAACCCGCTGTACCTCCTGATTTACAGCCGTACCATGATGAGGACATTTTTCACAGCGGAAAATAAGAGTGCATACAGTAGATGATTAAATACATTTACAGGGTCATTGCACAATCTCACATCTATGACTGTTCACCCTATGATAATATGAATAGGGAAATCAGACCAGCCTCTGATTGGTTCACGACAGCAACATCAAGAAATCACCAGTGGCTATAATATTATGTGTTATTATATCTTTGCCAAGATATAGTATGTTGCATTTACCACATCTGAACATGGGCTCTCCAGGGCAGTTTTTCACATTTCATAACCTGAATTTATGAAATCTGCTCTAGGCTTTTGATTTTCTTCATCTATTCTTAATCACTTTTACATTTTTTTTTTTGTAAAAGCTGACCGTTTGCTGCCTATGTGTCTCTCTGTCTCGATGCCTTCCACCCCCAGTATAAATTGCTTTGTCTTTGACCTCGTGGCTACTCTTGCGGTCTCCAGCTTTGTGACAGTGTTGGGTCAAACTCCAGACCTCTGCTGTTGGCTTGTATTCTCGTTGCCAATTTCCAACACAGTGATCCAAGAACGCTGCATGATAACATTGCTGACAGAGCCCTAGTCAGCAGCTGCAACATAGGATGTTGTCATTTGAAAGGGTGACACTGACCTGGGGTTTGATAGATGGATACAATTATTACCACCACACCCCCAGCAGCACCCACACATCACAGTGTGTCTCACCTCAGGTCAGACCAGAGAAAGAAAACCCTCCACCATGTTCACCGCAGTATTTGAGGTGGTAATCTTAATTTATCATTTTTTAAGAACAGGTTTTACTTTGTGATAGCGTCAGTATAACCTTTTAACTGTCATTCACGACACTTGATTAGAATTGGGATTGGACTGTGATGCCAGTGGAGAATGTTAGTTTGGGTTATTTTCGGTTTAAAAAGTCTCTTGCAGCTCCTGAGGGGAACATCTGGCTCTTTGTCTCTGATGTTTGGTGCTGAGTAGTGCACAGTGGGTTTCAGAGCTGTTTTATTAAAGAAAGCTGCCTGCTGCTAAGCTCACAAATCAAATTGAGTTCAGTGAGTAGGCAATCGTGAGCTAGAGTGATAAAACAATACTGTTCACCTTAATTATGTGACAGCATGATTTGAAGGATGATCCAGGTTAAATGGGAATTGTTTTTTAATCAATGTAGTGAGAAAAAGGGTTAGAATACAATTATCTGAAAAGGTTTCAACAGTGTTCATAATAAATGCAAAAACATATATTGACAATATGTAACTTATTTCCCTATACTACCCCTTCCCCTAAATAAAGCATGATAAATATATGATTGTGGTTGCAGTCAGTATTAGGAGAGCTACTTTGAGCCTAATCTTACATTAAGCATCAAGCATCATGATTTTCGTAACTACCCTTCCCTAAAGCTTCTTAAAAAAAAATGTTAAGCAAGTAAAACTGTATATAGGTTTGCTTCTAACTCTGGCTATTGCTAGATGAGGGTAACACCAAACTGCAATGCATGTTTGTATTGTTGTTGAAGAAGCAGAACAAGTTATCTGTAGACCTCTTACGTTAGAAGTTAGTATGATGAACTTTTTAGTCAACAGTTGCTCATTCACTCGTGCAGCAGCGAAGCAACATTATCATTTGTTGTGAGGTGTGTTTGTGGTCACCTGAGGAATGTATAGAGAGAGTTTGGAACACACAGATAAACAATGCTGCTGAAGATTCATGTTATATTTATTTATTCATATGGAGGTTTTCTGTCATGTTTTTAAATTTTCATTTGAAACTTTGCTTTGCTGTCTTGATTTGTTCTGTCTTGTAAAGCGCTTTGTTAGGGTTGTCTCTAAAGATGCTAAATAGATAATAATATTACTATATTGATGACAGTTGTTTTACATAATGATTGTAAGGATTGACCATAGCATAGGAATTAACTGTATAACTTCCCAAGAAAGCAGAAACAGACTGAAAAATAATGTCTTCGCAGTAAATTACAACAAAAATATTGTATGATGTGAGGATTGAACATTTCGTGCCTTCTAATGGATCATCTTGTAATCCACGAAGAGCAGACCATTGTGCTGTCAACATGCTCAGAACATCAAGAAACTTGACTTTAAGGATTTTATTCTCTCTGTAAAATCATATAACATATTTATTCAACATCTCATCATAAGCAACATCATCTGTTACTAATTAAAAACAGTAAAAATCAGTATATTTCAAAGGAAAACATATTGTGGCTGACAAATATATTGATAAACACTCAAAATGTACTTAAAGCTTCATTATGATGTGTTTAAAATCTATAAACTGATTATATATAATGCATATGAATGTTAAACACTATCTGCTAAAATGTAAAGAGCACAGCTGGTCTGGTTTACCAAGACATCAAATTCAAATCACCTCAAACACTTGTTTTAATCGCAATAACAGATGGGTGGTTTTGGGCTGCACTCTGAATATACACCAAATATGGAATGTGGACATGAAAAATGTCATATATAATGTTTAATATTTGACCTCAAGGTACACAGCATGTGGGTGTAAATCTCAGTTTGATTTATTTTATGAAAAATTGAGAAAGAAGTGATTGTGATTAGGATTAATCCAAGGTATCACATCAACAAATAAAAAAAAAAGAAGAAATATGAAGAAATTGAATGGAAATACCTGAGGATGTGACCCCTGACCTTCAGAAAAGTTTGTTGAAAAAATATGAATACTAAGCAGAAGTCCAAATGAAGCAGTTCCAGTACTTGCTCCTGGAAGCATGGATGTGGATATCAATGTCTTTGGCCTTTATTTGGAAAAAAAATATGTCTGCGAGTGAAAAAAAGAGAACTACTACCAAATGCAGTGTTGAGAGTATTTAAAAATACTGAATCAGATGGATAGGAAACATAATCAGGACAGTACCTTGTGCTATTTTCTTCTCTGTCTGCTTTCTCATTTAGGGGTGACTTGTTTCCAGACCTCTCTATTTGCCCCTCTCTATTTTATAAAATATGAGCAAATTTTGGACGCCCTGTCCTGTAGAACCGTCTTCCAAGTGTCACTGCTCATTTCTCCCAGCGTATCGCCTGACCTTCCCTCTCCACACACAGCTTTTCTTGGCTGCTGACCAGTTGTTTTTGTTGACTGTCCCCAGGGCCACGCTGCAGTCAAAGCCCAGTAGAGCAGTTTCTCTCAGGGCTACAAAGCTGGAAAACTGGAGCTGCCTTCAGCTGGAGCAACTCTTTTTTTCAATTCTTTTAGGATTCAACATATGACAGCTTTCTTTTTCTGGTATGACTGTATTTTTACGTTTATATCGGTTGTATAAGATCGAATAAATTGGATTTACTTAAAAAAGTTGTTTAACCTGGTTGCCTTAGAGAATTGTAGCTGCTCAGAAACTAGAAAGCTATGGGTAGCCCCTGAATATCAGGTTAAAGCCTCCCTGCCTTGATATATTTAACAATCATAAATAATAAGATTCAAACTGTGGGAAAAAAATATGTCATTTGTGTCTTAATAACATTTTTTACAAAAAAAAGTCAAGCAATATGTTTAACTTATGTGGGAGAGAGAGTGAGAGAGAGCACTGAGCTCCTGTCGGTTTTAACTTTAAAAAAATCAATGCGCGATCATGTGATTGACTTATCGGCATTTACTACAGGACGCTGAACCGCACACACACATTCTGTATCTGCACGCACAGCACTTTCTCCCAGTGGGGGGGTGTTTGGCTTAGAGGGGATGGCAAAGTTGGTAGTTTATTATTAAGGGGCATGGTTTTTCAGTGTTGTGATTGGAGGGGATGCTATTTAGTAGTGAGTGAAGGGGCAGAGCCCTGTTTTACACTGCAAGCTGTTTTGCAAAGTTTGAATTTTCGGGTGCCAGGTCACTTCTTTAGAGGTCGAACACATTGAGCTGCTGAACTAAATCTTTTTCATGCACTTGGAGTAGTGTAGGGTAAAATCGGTTGGAAAAGAAGACAGAAAGCCTGAGGCAGGTTGGCCACTTCATCCATCACCACACTTCCTTCCACGGCAATCCCATCTCTTGATGGGTTGAGGTGAGGATTTTAATGATCAAACTCCCACTGGAGTATGACTGTACCAGACCTTGTCAGTCTGACAGAGCAATAAACAGACCGACAACAAGAGGACATATTCATGCCAGTTAGATAATGCTGTGTCATCCATCCGAAAAGTCCCAACAACAGTTCACAAGTGTTACACAACTTAAACTGCACCCAAAGTAGTTATATCAGCGTTTCCTTTTAGTGCCAATAGAAGCACTCACACAAGCTGACAGTGACTTGACAGCTATCAGCACAGGACAAGACAGCAGCAAGAATTCAAGATGTCAAATGTTAAATTTTTATCATCAGTTCTTTTCAGTTCATGTCATCTCATAAATCGATAATGCCGTGTTTTAGCTGAAATTACTTTTTGACCATGAAAAGAAGTACAATTGTAAAACACTGAATGCTGATAAAATGGTCTTGAGAATTAGGAGCAGACAGTCTCGCTTAATGGCTTGAAATGAAATCAATAACTATGCACCTGCAACATTTACAACACGTCATGCTACTTTCTGAGCAGGTATTGGAGGACCACATACCAACCCACTCACAGAAGAACAACCTTGACTTCTGATGTGAATCCCCACTTCATTTTCCTTCGTCAAAGCTTATTCATGAACATCTTGTCTGAGCCATCTAGCTGCGAGACGCACTGAGAAAAAAGGGATAGTGCAGGAGGAATTGTTGGATTTGGTGTTTGATGTATGGATGTTATTTTTACTTTCGGGATAGACTAAAACTACCAAGTTGAACTGCAATGTGCCATCAATTCACCTCACACACAAGCAAGTACACAAACTGCTGTACAGTTAGTTTTTTTCTTTTGTAGAACGTATGCGTCACAATGAGCAGCCCTGTAGAGCGAATGACCGGAAAGAATAGGAGAGGACAAGAGTAGAGGACATTAAAGGAAAAGGAGAGACAAGAGGAAAGGTATAGAAGGACTAAACAGTTAAAGGAGATAGGACAGGAGGAGAGGAAGGAGGTATGAGATAAAGGAAGGAGTTTGGTTTGGGGGGGGCGGCACTTGCATGACCAGAGCATCTCTTTCTGTGACCTGGAACACAACATACGAGACAGAGCATCTAAGCTAAGCTATTTATCACATAAAGGCAATTATTTCCGCAGTTAATAATTCAAAGTGCATCTGATCTGTGGCGTAGTACTTTGAAAACCAGACTCGGCTAAAAAAAAGGTTCCTGTGCATGCAGTGACACATTTCTGTGAGCTCAAATCGTATTCCTCCTTTTGTGGCAACAACATAAGTCAGAGGTTGCCACTGACTGAAAGAACAGGGCATGAACATAAATCAGAAGGGCACTTGTAAGTGTCCAAGAACCATGGATATCTGTCCTGGTGGGGCCAGAGCCTCTTGTGTGTGCCGCTAGAGATAAACGACCTGTGACAGCTGAGCCCTCACTGAAATGCAGCAAAACCAAGGAAGTAGATGGTCACCTGAAGATGCAGAGAACCGGTAGCAGTGGTTATAACATGCAGGTGGAACTATGTGTAACATACACAAAAATGTTATATACTGTATATGTGCTATAATGTTACCAAAACATTGCATCAAATTAAAAACCATATTGACAAAATAGCTATTAAATATATAAAAGTCCCAGCATTTGAATATCCAGTGTGTTCCACAGTTTAAGACCGTACAATCAGAAAGTGTTTCGCAGTGGAGAATCTTTGGGATATGCCTGGAACATAAAATGAGAGAAAGTATCTGATGTACGGAGGACGAGGTGATTTAAATCTTTATGGAATAGTAAAAGAACTAGTAAAAGCTGAATTATATAGGTACTCAGTGTGATGTGCAGAGCTGTCAGGTAATGTGATCCATTGACTATGCTTTAGTTGAGACTGGCCACAGAACTGGCTGTACTTTTCATATTGGTTATTTTAGGTAATCCAGTAAAAGGTGATTACAATAATCGAAATGACTAGAAATAAGAGTGAATGGTCATTTCAGTTTCTTTCTGTTAAAGAGGTCTGACTTTGGCCACTATAATATTACAGAGATGAAAAACGTAATGTTTTGATGACCTTATTACAATGAGAGTTGAATTTAAGATCCAAGTTTATAATCCCTCCCAATTTTATAATTTATGTTGTAATGTATTTGCAAAGATCAGGCATAATCAGTGGAAAGTTCATTTTCTTTTACAACTTTTGGTCCTCCTAAAAAATAATTTCATATTATTTCCTCATTTCATTTTTTTTTATTACCCAATCCTATATTAATCTCAGTGAAACAGGAAATGGGAGCAAGCAGTGCATTTAGGTCATTTGGGGAAACATTGTGTACAGTGTAGAAATGGCAGTTGACATAGTGATTGTAAATACTATGGGAGTTTTTATAATGAAAAATAAATTGGCTGGATAATTCTTCTTTGGGGAATTATGCATTCTATACCACGGGGTCTCTGATGCATAAGCACCCAGACTGAGTAGAAAAGTATCTTAGAGTTAAATAGGAATGAGACATGCCCACTTCTCTGATTAAATATGGCCACGTTCTTAAAAGCCACGATTCTTTGGTCATTTACGACTTGCAGAATGTGTGTTTGTGTTGGTTAAATGAGGAAACAGTTGATTACCAAGAAATGGGCCTGCAGGCATTTAACCCAGAACAATGCAGATTGGATTTCTTGAGAGGTTTTGACTATTGACATTTTAAAAGCAGTGAGGCAAAAGCCTAAGTGAAGAAATTACTTTGTTATTCATGTTGCTGTTTTGGTTCGGATTAAGTGTAAAACACAATTGAAAGATGCTATGCTGCTAAATAATTTAACAATGGCCTCCTCTGACATCATATTAATGGATGACATAATAGCTGGAGGTTCATGGCAAGGGAGTATGGGAGTAAAACATTGTTATGCTGGCTCCAGTATTAAATGTAGCCAGAGATCAGTTGATGGGTTCAAGACTGATAGTATGGAAAAAGCTTCCCCCTCATTTGTCTTTGCCTTTTGACCATTTCTGTTCAGCATACAAGCTGCAGTGGTTCTCCATGGTGATTTGTGAATAAGTTGTCTATTTAGATTGTTTTAGAGAAACTGCATCTAATAAACCTTAATGCAAATCATTTTAGCATGTAGACAATAAAAAGGCTGCATTACCAGACACCATTGGCGCTGTGTTGCTTCCCTTCCTCCCACAACAGAACTGGGTTGTAACATCTTTGCAAACACAAGGTCAGTGAATCCGCCAGCAAATTAATTGATAATACAACACTTCACATCAACAGTATTTACACTTCGACATTTGGTGTGTGTTAAAAAAGACAAATGCATCGATCAGAAACTGGTTTTGTGTATCGTCGAGATTGTGGGTGGCACTCTTGGTGAAGACACTGGCAGCAAGATCCAAGACTTGAAATTATACAGATTAAAATGATTTTATCATCACCGGTAAGAACATTAGACATTTAGTCATTAAACTCAGATAAAAAGTTACTGTCATGTTTTAGGGGCTGATGGTCACAGTGAGGTTTGACTATGTGTGAAACAATTCACTGATATGAATCAGAAATCGGTTTGAATGAAAATGTTACGACTTCATTGGTATGCAGAGCCCTGTATCAGTCTAAATGTACTATGAACCACTTGATGGTCTGTTCTTCAAAATCATGGCATTATGCATTAAACCTTTTTTTCCTTTTAAACAGCAAATCTTTTTTTATGATAAAGCGTCAATCTGCCATGACCTTGTCTCCAGGCACTGAGCGGTCTTATATCCCTTGTGGGTTTCTGTTGAAGGCTGCCTTCTGAAAATACATGTTGCGTTGGAAGAGTCTCCCTTAAAAGCTTCAAACTGTTGCCAGAAGTTGCTTGAAGACATTAGAACTCACAAACCATCCTCCACTCTGTTAATCCAATAGGGCTATCTTGAAACCCATGACCTGTGATATATGAAACTGCTTGCTCAGAACACTTATCACATGTTGAGTCATGCCAAGTGTGGTGACAGTGTAATCCTGCACAGGCATGGTAAATGCATCGCTAGCCGTCTTGACACGGGATGTTGAGTGTTCCGACAGCTAGTCTCATTGCGTCCTCCCACTGCGCGAACTGAGTGGCACCCTAGGTCAACGGGGATGTTCTACATAAATGTTCAGCAAAATTCTTCATTGTTGTGGGAACCAACATTGGCACAGGGTGAACCTGATCTTATTCCAACAAACAGCCAAACATTTCTGTAATGCAACACTGATTTGAGTGGCTCCGTTTGCAGTTCTCTGTCAGACAGTTGCAAAGCACCTGGTAACACAAAACAGGCACGCAATGGTAGTCATTTGTCATCGTGGCATCCACTGGCTTCTCAAGAAATGTGTGGATAATATGCCTCATATTACCCACTGCATTCACACCATTTCATCCATCACTGATACTGACTTCCACACCTCATTGCATTTATTATTATTCTTTAATACATTTCAGTTTGTTTTTTCTAAGTTTGAGATGCATCTGCTGTCTTCGTTGGGGCCCATGAGCCACTTTTACTAAACTGGGAGATCCTTCATTTTGAAGACAAATGCAGGGGATATTGGGTTAGTGGGATAATGTGCTGGGTTGTGCGCTGTGTTGTTTTCTGTTGAGTTAATGTGGTTTAGTTTAACACTTTGCATGCATGAGAGTACCCATTTGCGTTTAATTGGCCGTGTGCTGCAAACCACATTTGATGGGGAGACTTGGCTCTCATATACAGTATAGCTGTTTTCACCAGGTGAGGTATTCCCTCTTGTGTCTGTTACATAGTAGGTAATATGGTAAGGTTGAGATTTTGAGTTTAGGTTAATTATTGAAATGCATTTTATCTCTGAGGCAGTGACTAAAGAGGCACCTTTCTGGTCAGCAGCTGTTGTTGTCTGGCTGCAGATACTGGCTGAGGCAAAGTGGTACATGGTACATTTTGCAGTGTCACCTCTGGGATTCATCGAGAGGTGGTGGAGTGGGCAAGAGCTTGCTTGTCCTCCTTTCTCTCTTTTAAGCCAACTGGCTAATCCTATACAAGTAAACAACCACCGCATGGAGACGAGGGCCAGGTTAAGTGGTTAGACACCTGGGTAGGTAGATAGCGAAGAAGCTCTGTTGGTAAATTATTGATTGAACTGTAAAGGTATTTGTTGAGGCACCAACTGCAAGTGTATCTACGACGACACAGCTAGACACTGCTATTATGTTTCCCATTGTCATTGCAGGAGCCAATCAGAGCTCACTTCTGCAATGTTTTTTGTTCATGTTCCTGACTGACAGAGGTTGAATGTTAATGACTGGACACTACAACGAGTTCACTGGAAATAATTGGACTGTTCGTTTTAAGTTGAAGGTTTGCCATTTTAATTCATCAGCACATCAACTAGGTAAACAGCGGTGCAGTTGCCGTAAGTCATTTTATCTCATTCACTCTCAACTATCTTCATGTCCAGCAGAGAGGTGGCAGCAGCAGTGACAAGTAAAATAATTATGTCATGAAATACTGCATATAGGAAAACACATCAAGTAGAATTTTAAGGATTTCAGGGCTAATCTCTAGAGACTGCTCTGATGATCAAGATGAGGTCCCATGACCAATTGGGATATCTGTATCCCTTTCAGATCTATACTAATAAGCGTGTACTGTAGGAAGGAAGGTAATTAGTGGAAGTGGACAAAAAAAATAAAGGTAAAGATCTGTAAAAGTCATTTCACTTTCCTAAAATTAGCAGCAATGTTTGTGCAGGCCATAATATAATTCCTCACCTTGGTGTCCCTTTTAACTCCAGACTAATTTAACAGTGTGAAAATGAATTGGCCTCACATAACACATCCCCTACTCTGTAATGAACAAGGATCCAAACATGGGGCTGACACTGCAAATGAAATTATTCCATCTGTGACTCCTTAATGTGGCGACGAGCTTCAGAGACTGAAGCACTTTTGCCAGTAGGCTTGGCCAGTAATTAGGATGCACCGCGTAGCTTCTATTCACCTCCTGTATTAATCCCCTGACATTCAACAGATTGCCACAAAACCTGAAATCTGAAAATACCAGCGCAGCAGGGCGTGCTGGGATGACTCCTGCCACCCACACACCACTGACTTCAAATTCGAAAAGGCAGACACAGGGAAGAGCAGAGGAAATGGATGTATAAAGCTCGGTTGAACCTTCTTGATCTTCATCCAGAATATGGTTGAGGTGTCAAGTGGCAAAAAATCCTATATCAAATATTCGTGTGTTTATTCTTTCTGTTAAAGTTGACCTTCGGTTAAGACAGAACCAAATCTTGTAATATCCACAAATTATCTCGCACATTTAAATGCTGGTGACTGTCTTCATAGTAATGTTGTAAAATTATCTGATTTTGTCTTTCAGGTTACAAGTCATTTGTTTCAGATAGGTGTTCATTAAATTTGACTTGATTTAGTTTTTACTGTCTAAAGTTCATATATTGGTTGATTATCATATTGTCATTTAAACTACTATCGTTTAAACTACTGCATTCTATTACAATGGACACTGCACATAATACAGCAAATTACATGTATGAAGTATTCAGTTATTTTGATTTATTGTTTAGAAAAATATAATATTCCAAAATTCCAGATTGTATCACCAGGTCATATCATACACCTTTTCAGACAGATGCAGTTCCCAATGCATTTGCATCCATGACACATTTCGTTATTATTTTAAAGGAGCATTACCAAGATAATCATATATGCAGCTATATTGGCAGGTGCTCAGCACTCTAACTCTGCATAATTTGGGCACAAGCAGATCGTTTTACTCTGTAAAGAAAAATCCTGGCAAATCTGGATTGATAATATCGGTCTGCCAAGGTGTAAGCTCACCTGGCTTTGAAAGGGAATGAGACATCACAGTCTAAATGGTTCACTGCATGTCGCACCCAAGACCGACCCATGATTATTAAACAGACTAAGTTCAACCATGATCCTGCTGCGGTGACCGTTTGTTTTTCCATAATTTAACTAGCAAAAGTGCTTCAGGTCTTGGCAGCACCTGGGATCTCACTGATGTCTTCTCTGATACCTACATTTTGCACCACCAGCAGGTTTAGCTGTTGGAGTGGTACATTAGACTGAAGCCCTGTTGCATCATTACTTTGCTCAAGACTGAAACATCTCATCTATTGGATGGTTTCCCTTGGAACTTTGTCCATACATTTATTTTCCTCTTCCTTCACTGAAATGATTTTGAGTGAAACCTCTCAACAACATGTGGACACATTACCATTTGACACAGACAAATTAGTCCATCCCCAAAGACACATTTTAACAATACTAACCAATATTTTTTTTTATTTTTTGTCCATTACGTATTTAATGTATGATCAAACACCTTCAAAATACTGACATTCCGGCTGTGCTCGCTGTAGACTCTCTGTTTCTCCATAATCTAATTTTATCATGGGTATCATGTGTCTGTCCACTGTGGACATATGTGATACATGTCTGTCTGCTCAGAATGAGACTTTCCTCTTCCTGAGTTCACCATTTTCATGCATTCCATTTATTTACTTTATTTATTTTCTTTTTTCACAAGTTTGTTTGTTGCTTTCATTTTTCTTATCTGCTGTTTTGGTATTCCAAAAAATATGAGATATGTTACGTGAGTTATACACTTCAATCAATATTCCAATCACTACAGTCCACTCAAACTTCCTCAAAATGCATATATTTTGTGTGTTGCCCTTACTGTTTGTATTGCCTATTCTATATTCTGTTTGTGTACTTGTAGTCTACTTATCTTATTCCCATGCTGCACCTTGCCCCGTTTTGCTGCTGCAATGATCCAATTTCCCCACAGGGATCAATAAAGTTTCATCTCTCTTATCGAGGTATCAAGAGGTTTCAGTTATCTTGGCGGCTGTCTCATAGTGAAGGACACAAGTTCTCAAAAGGGAACTGTAATATCTATTCGATCACTTCAAGTAGGAAGGACAAATGAGATGCAAGTCTGTCTCAACACTCTTCCATCACCGTGATATGTGAAAGTTCTATTATTCCCCCCTTTCAGGAGATTAGTACAGCAGTCCATATGAATTAGTGGCCTCTTCAGTATTTTACTGTGGGCATGATGTACATCTCTCAGTGCTTATATAAGTCTGATAATCCATATTTTCGGACAATGTACTGTTACTGAATCAGAGATCCAGGTAAACACTTGAAACACTCTTCTTATTTTAATTGTCATGGCCAGACTGTTCTATTTCAAGCTAATAGAAGAAATGTGCTGTTTCCCTGTCAGCCCCCTCGTCACAGATACATTGTTACTTCGGTTGGACAGAATTCTTTTTTGCCTTTTTGTTGTGGGTCAGCCGACTTTCATTCGGTTAATTATTACCTGCGTTAGGGATGCCACAATACCAAACATTTTGAAGTCGATACCGATACCTTGAAATTTGCTTGATTCTCGATAACCAATTCGATACCACAGCAAAAAAAAACTAAACAATAAATCCCATTTACTTCAACACACAATCCTTTATAAAAATATATGAACATACAACAAATCCAAGTGGCTATGAAGCCTTCAAGTAATATATAAAAAGAAAAGACTATTACCATCACAACTCAGAACAGTGGCCTATAGGGATATTATGAGCAATGTACTGACACACACACACACACACACACACACACACAGACACACACAGACACAAATACCCAATTCTGATGCAGCGGTGGAAACCATCCTGCAGCTGCAGGTCGTTATTGTTCAGAACCTTCAGTACTGCATTGACTTGGTATCAGTTCTTGTGAAATCCCCAACCTGCATGTAACATATGTAGTGTTTACATCCTTAAGGTGGGGTTGGTAATTTCTTTTTGAAGCACTCTTTATCTTAATTAGTTAAAATCCTCTTCACGTTCCAATAGTCATTTATAAATAAAATTGTTTAACAGAACTGAAATGAACACGACCAATCATTTCATTAAATTTGAATTATCTTAATATATCTGAAATTGCCACCACTTACGTTATAGTAAAACAGGATCGATGAGAATGGAGACCTGTTGGTGATGCTGCAGTGTTTACTGATGTGTATGTTTGTATGTGTAATGCTCTAACGTGAACGCTGCAAATATGATAATAATTATCAGTCCACACAAGCAGAGAGTAGAGGTGAATTTGTGAGTAATTCCGATGCTAATAAATGATGCCAAAAGTAACAAATTCAAATCAAATCAAACATCAAAGAAAATCACATTATAAAGCAATGCTTTGTCTTCCCCATGAATGCCTGCAGGAATAATAAGGAGGCAGAGAAGTGTATGTGCTGCCTTTCACTCATGTGTGAGTGAGTGTATGAGTGTTCTTTTGAGGAACGCTACCTGCATATCGCTGCAGTAATAACACATTCTCAGACACAGAGCTCAGTTGTGTTTTCTTTTCCCCAATAAACAAGATTCAGTCTGGTATTTCAGATACTCGTGGACTGTGTCCTAAATCACTCACTAATCACCAAATAGACATTTTGTAGCGCGGTCCAAACATTTGATGACATTTTTTGTACCCTATATAGTGCACTCATGGTTTTTCTCAATGCATTGTGAAAAGTAGTGTAAAAAAGATGGTCAATAACCGCGCAATGTATACCATCATGCATTGCAACGGCGGAAAGATGATAGGAGAGACGGCATCAGGAACAGCCTGACCTGGATCATCACAGCACAAACTGAGACAATCCACTTAATTTCCACATTTAAAGATGTTCAGCCGGGATCTTTTTTAACCTAGTAATATTAATGATAACTGCAAAATTAAAAGAAACGGCAGACGTTGTTGTTCGCAATACCCTGCATCAATGATTACTCTGTGCAGAGTTGTGTCCAAAAGCATCTTTTTCCTTATAGTTCTCTATATAGATGTCCTTATAGAATAGAAGGGTTGGTGAGTGAGTGGGTAATTACGGACACAGCCATAGGGTTAGGTTGTTACCACCCTTAGATCTCATTATCTCTGTGTGCCTCTGTGTGTGTGTGTGTGTGTGTCCTGCTGGCTGTGGCTTTCCAGTATCTGCTCCCTACCCGTTCACCTGTGCACCTGCTACTCATCACTCATCAGCCACCCAAGCTGCAACAGTACTTCAGACCTGGATCTTTGACGTACAAATGTTATGGCAGAGTTTCTAGATTAGTCTTCCTTGTCACCCGTTTGCTGCTGCTGATGCCCATTCTCCCTCCAACTGTCTGCGCTGCGTCACCTTTTTGCACTCTGCTTTCAGTACCTTGCCTCCTCAAAACCAGCCTCTGCAAACTTATCAAGTTTCTCCTATAGTTTCCTCGGGTGTGTTTTGCACTCAGGCTACAAGAAATACGTGTTACCTTACAAATGTGGGAATGAATGAAAAACTCTGTGGTGATGCACATCAGCTGTTAACAGTATGTTAAATGTTAACAGTATCAACATCTAAGCTCTGAGTCAGAGGTAAAATAGCGAGGTTGAGGGTCGGAGCTGAATGGAAGGAGTATTAAGATCCTACACTTCAGTAAATGTACCAATACAGGCATGTGAAAATACTTCATTACAAGTAAAAGTCCTGCATGAAAAGTCACAGCAAAGGAAAACTACGTATTGTCAACATTTAAATTGAAATACAGATTTGGGAGCGTTGCTGATGTTTGGTGTCCAGTTGAAGTTCCAGTTTGGGGCACACAACACAAACGGCTTAAAGGTCCAGTGTGTAAGATTGAGGTGAAAGGGATCTATTGGCAGAAATTTAATGTAGAATAATTCTCATGATGTTTTCACTAGTTCATTTCATCTAAAATGTATGAATTGTAGTTTTCTTTAGTCAAGAAAAGGCCCTTTATATTTAAATACTTTATATTTACATCAAGGGGGTCCTCTCAAATCAAAACTTCGATTGCATAAATGTGGTGTGATTGGCTAGATCCTGCACTTGAGTAAGTAACGTGATTCACTGGTAGAAGGACGCATTTATTTCATCGTTCCACAATTAAGTTTCAAAAGCATGCAGCACTTGTGTAAAGTATTTGAAACCATTGTTAACTATAGCAACAAGTGGTTTACACTTAGTTCCAATTTGAACACTTAGATGCATCAAAGTGGTTATATGGCTCACATAAATGATGTGCGGAATGCGGAGCCCCCCGCAATCTCAGCAGTTGGATACAATTCGCAAAAGCAAAATTGGTTTATGATGAAATGCGTCACGGGTTTTCTACAAGGTGCTGGGATCCTGTCACACAATGAAATACAACTGGCGTTAATAAGTCAGTCAAGCATCAGCTGCAGATATGCACAAAAATAAAGCAGGACTTTTGGGGGTTATTTTCAGTTGAGGAGGTAACATGTATTTTTTTTTTTTTTTCACCCTGGAGGCAGGGATGCAGAAATAGAGTGTAGATGAATAGACGAGAGCGGACAACCAGGGGGGGAACAGTGATAAATGAGCTGACAAATGTTGTTTGTGTAAGATCATGATAGCCGTGAGAGAGCTATAATCCACACTGGCGAGCAGAGCCAGAGGGCCGCATGCGCTGGGAGGAAAGCAGACAGAAAGCAGAGGTGAGTGTGTGTGTGTGTGTGTGTGTGTGTGTGTGTGTGTGTGTGTTTCAGCAAGAAAGATGGGAATTGAGAGAAAGCTCGGCGCGGAGAGAGGGACAGCTAATCCATATCATCAGCAGGATGGGTAAAAGACAACAGGCATTCCTTGCACCATGTTGAAACAGACGTCATCGCATACACATTCAAACAAAGCCTGTTGGATGGAAAGTGTTTATCGGGGTGCATCATCCGTGCACCTCGACACATTTTGCAAAGACATCTCCGCAGGGGGCAGATGTATTTCTGCCCGGTTTGGCTGCCGTATTCATTTATGTTTAGAATCTGCATTTTTTTTTCATACTATCCCCAGCTGGGGAGCCAAAGAATGAATGGATGTCATCATACTGCTGTGATGAAAAGGTGCCGTATCTGAGGATACAAACTAAACAATAGCCAGCCCACCTACATACCCTGTGGCTATTTTGGAAATATCTGTCAAACCTCCCCTGGCCAGTGGAGCCCTCTCCTTGACTACTCACATGAACATCAGTTGTCCAGGCATCGCTGTAACTAATGCACAGGGGTGTATCTCAGAGAGATACTTAAAGAGTCAGGAAGTTGGTTTTACTGTTTCAACACAATTAAGCAACATTCTAAGGATTGTATGAAACTGGATTTGTATTAAAGCATATGCTGTAAATGTTAGTGTGACCAACTAACTTGCTTAGCTCAGCTACAGAAGTAACCTACTTACAAAACCAAAACTAAGAATCTACCATTAAACCTTTTTATTTTTAACATTCCATTAACTTCAGCCAATATCAGTCAGAATAAGTTTTTCAAGCATCTGTCAAAGTCATGTTGAACAAATAGTATTTCAATATGATTGCTAGTAATTTTGGAGGAGCTTTTTTGAGCACATATGATTTGGGAGTTGAACATCACGTTTGTATTTCATGTAGAAAGTGCCACAGAGGTGACAAGAATGGTCATTAAATCCTCCTAGCTGGATCTGGGATTTGCTCCAGATGCAAAGGGCATTCTCTTAAGGTTATACGAGAACAATAATAACAAGGTCTTACATCTACAGTAAGTGGATGCTGAATGACCTCAAGGGCCTGGTTACATCGGGAAGAATGACACGCAAACGAACGTATGAGTGTGGTCCTAAAAAGAAGAAAAGCACAGCAATTCCCGGTTCACAGTTAGTAGGGAGCAATGCCATCGCTCTCAGATTATCCTGTTAGAAGCCTGATAAAGCAGTTTGATGATTTTCTCAAGGACTCAGCAAGTTAAGGAAGACATTAGTCCGAGCTGAAGAATGGATAAGGATGGTCGACCCATCAAATAGAAAGCCTGGATGTACCAGTATGCGGTCTATCTTACATCCACTTAGTAAAGAGCAGAGAGAAAGCCTCCAGAGAACATAACTACTGGGACATAATTGCGGACATTGAGCAGCATGTCACAGAGAATATACCACGCTGAGATCAGAGCTTCTTATCTGGTCCATATTCATTCAAAACTATTTTCTATATTCTAATGCCGACAGTTGAATTGAAAGAGCAAAAGCAGGAGATAAGGCTGTATTTTTTACTACTGACCACTGGTGAGTGAGTGCATGCACAAGGGGTAGAGGGCAAGATGTCTTCCAGTGGAGGTGGGAAGCCAGATGCTTCCCAAGAGAGCGCCAGGGAAGAAAACCCTTAAACAACTGGGGATCACAGGTCAGAAATGCAATAAGATCTGTAGCAAAATGCCACTGAAGGCAAAAATGGCATCACAATAGCCGTGGCTGAAGAGTGACAAGTAGGAGAGCAGCCACCTGGCTTAGGTACGGTCTGATGAACTCAGTCAGAATACCCATCAGAATATGTTGTCATAGAGCCAAAACATCTAATGAAAGAGGGACTGAATATGAGCCGGGGAGCAGCTACAATATTAAGTAGTTTGTTTCTAAATCAGTGTAAAAAGAACAGAAACCCTCTATTCTCGTTGGGGAAGATTCTAAGATATGAATCTGTGTACCCAGCTGAAAATGAACTAAAATGCATCACCAGGAACAGACTTGATCTGTTGACAAATTGGTTGATTTTTTAACTTCTGGGTCATTAACTATGGTGTCATCATTTCTTATCCTGCAAGCTGGAAAAAACTGCATACACAAAGTACACTCTTCACCTGTGTGTGTGTGCAAAACGACATCAAATGCTTTGACAGTTTTTCACAAATGCTATGAGAGCGTTTTACAGTACAGTTTTGCCATTCACCTTTTCACACACAAATTCATACAGTGCATCCATTTGGGTTAATTTGTTGGTTTGGTAACCTGCCCAATGAATTATACTGTAGGTCGAGGTCAAATTGCCACAGTATCTTGGCAGGAATAGAGAGACAATCTAAAATGTATATTGATCAGGAATTGATCCTCCGACCTATTATGTGATAATTGACATCAAAATGAAGTCAGAAAAAATTATGTGCATTGATTGAAAACCCCTTTTTTTTCCGCAGTATCTCTGAATCATCTAGGACTATAGTATAGAGATGACCTTAAGCTTGTGTAGATTGATAAATAATTCATAATCATAAGGTGAGAATGTCAAACTAATGTTACTATGAAGTAAATTATGTCATATATTGTAGAAAATACATTCACTTCTGCAAACAATAAATAATGTGCACTTTATATAGATGATCCAATCATTCAGTGTTCAGAGCCCTTCATCAGACAAAACCCCAAGCTCAAAGCACAAATCTATAAGGTCATTAAATCATCCAGTAGAGGCCCTTGTTTTTAGGCGATGTCATTAAAAGTAAAATTCGAACAGGGAATAGAATGAGGGAATAAAACACTTTTGGTCCCTCCCATTTCGCAACCGCATCAATTCCCTCCCCATGCCTCTCAACATATCACATAAAGCGTGTTGCCGACATGTGCGTATTTAACATCCTTTCGCAGGTTCGTCTTTAACAGCACTCTTTGGTAAAGGTCAGCGGGAGACAGCTGAATATGTTAATTAGTTAAAGCTAGCTAAGTACAATTGATAGAATTGACTTGCACCACGCACTTCAGCCAGCAACATCGACAGCCTTCGGGCGCCTTAACAGAAAGCAGTCCCAATCAGCCACGTCTTAGTGGCCCTGCTGCACACATTCTTCCTAGTACGAACAGTTTGAGGAAGTCAGTAAATAAGAGGGCTACCATTTCGTCTGTCCTCCTTTGCAGCAAGATGTTCTTACTACAAATTTAAATGTGGCATTTAGAAAAGTGAGTGTGCTCCATGTGTCTCTCTGAGCTCTTTTAACGGTTTCTTTGATGTCTGTGGATATTTATAAGCTCAGCTAGAGATTGTGTTTGGGCAATAACCAAAAAGAAAGACGCATCATCGGGATCTTGATAAGGTTTCCTACCAATTACAGTTGGAGTAAATCTTTATGGAAATTACTAATTTTGCCGTTTGCTGGAAGACATTGGGACGTGTTAAATGGGGAAAGCAGAGACAGTCTGCCTTATTGCAGAAATGGCTCAAGGCATACACACACACACTAATATTATGGAGCCAGAATTGTGTGTCTTCCCAGCACTCATCTTGAGCTTTATCTACTTTGTCAGCCGAAACGGTTTTAGCAGTTCAACCTATCAGCTGCCTCTTTTTAACACTAAATTGCAAGTTCTTGATAATCCCAAATCCTTTGATCAAAGTTTTTGGTTTCATAATGCTGATAGATATTCTACTCTTGTGGACAGGCTAAGTGGTAGTTATGGGCCTCGCAATAGGCTTGTCAGACACATAGCAAAGAGCGGAGAGAGATGCTTAGTAGCAAATGCACACTGATTCGTTCGAGGAGGGAGGTACTTATTTTGTTAGTCATGGATTGTGGGTGAACTGCCATCATTTGATCAGCCATGAAAGATCAACAACTCGTGTCTGATTCGATTCACAGCAGGTCAGCTTTAAACTAACATCTCTTTTAGCCTAAATGTCACATCTTCATGTTTTCTAATAAGGGGACAAGTGGAGAATGTACTTCCACATATCTGAGGGATTTACATGTATAAAAAAGTGCAGCAGAGGTATCCTAACTTTTGTTCACTGGTGCGGGTCAAGCAAAGGGTAGTTCTATATTTTCAAAACCAGTTCAGTGAACAAATCTGCTAGTTTGTAATGGGCTGTTTGTTTCATTCTGAAGCTGTAACAGTGACCTGCTGGACTCAGTCCTCAGAACCACTGCTGCTCCACGAACACATGCTCATTCAAAGTTCAGTATGCAGAACCCTCAAGTGGAGAATCAGTGCCCATTTGTGTGAATGAGCTGTTGTTGTGAGTCACCAAATTGTTCAAAGTTAATAAATATTGAACATCATGTGTGTCCAAATTGCACCGAATTTAGCATCGCACCTCCTTGGGCCCTAATGATAAACATGCCATATGAAGCCAATAAGATAAACATTTCTTTTGATATTCCAGCCAAAGAAAGACAGACAGAGATCTCTGGAATTATTTGATAGATGTAGTACTGCTGCTTTCTCGCTTAGAGCCATATGAGATGATTGAGGTCACTATCTTGTCTCTAGGATAATAAATATACTGTCGTATAAATATAAGCTTTGCTTTGCATGAACATTAAGAATTGACAAATTGACAAACATTAAACACCCAGTGCGACTCAATTCTGTTTGCTTAATAGGCTAACCAATTGCATCCTTACATCTCCATTTAAAATTCATTTGCAAAACTTGTAATCAGTGTGGTGCTAGACTTTCTATGTTTCTAGGCAGCATTTGTTTTTAGCAAAATAAAAAATGAGTTTGCAGTTATTTGTAATCGTCAAACCGTAGTAAAATGCCAATTACATCTTCACATTATTGCAAAAATACAAAGGTTGGAAATCCAGTCAAATCTAATATCAAATGTAGTGAATTTACAAAATCTTCAGAGACAGCATCAATTATAATGTATGTCCAAAAATGTCCCATGAACAAATCACATCATAAAATGCTATACTTGCATCATTGCATTTACTTTCAAACCTGGAGCTTTAGCTATTTCCCAATGCCCCTAAATCATTCTGGATGATGAAACAGTTCCCACAACGATTTTAGAATGGTTTCTCGAAACTGTAAACAAATGTTGATTATAGATGTTTTTAGTGAATGTCTGACTTTACCCAAATGACAAAATCTTCAAGTTACTGCTTCCAAGAAAACAAACTTTAATTTCAATTACCCCGTCGGTTTCTTCTAACATCTTCAGGCTGAACTCTTGTCATTTCATTTCAAGTTTGTAGTGTTTCACAAGTGTGGCACAAGTATAGCAAATATCAAATCATTTCCTCAAAACCATGGTTAATGTGGAAGGGACCCCCAATGTCATTTGTCTGCCTTTTATTTTATCACGTTAGCTTTATTTTGACAGGATGCAAAATTAGTTTGTCCCCAGGGTGATACATGTGGCAACATAATGAGGTGCTGAAGTGTTTAGCAGGAGCGTCTGAGCATAAGCAGGTAGAAATTAATTCATCAGCTGAAAGGAAGGAGCACAGTACAAATAGTTTTATGCCTGAACTGCTCCACTTGAAGGCAGGATACTGAGGGTTTATAGCCGAGTCCAAACAGCCCATGTGTAATTTATGCCCCAGTGTTGACCCCTATCAGCAGTGTGAGACCCACTTATGTCCTGGCAGCCAGCACAAGCTAATTCAAACACAGATACCGTATATTTTCTCCTTGCAAACACTTTTTTTTTTTAAAGCCGGTAAATGTGGAGGAGTATTTTTGATCAGAGTTATGGACATGTAATTGGCGATTGTAAATATGAAAGTCATTGGTTGACATTTTCATTATCATGTGGTGTAGATTATTATTATCAGGTATGTTACATGGGCGGAAAAAGAAAAACAGACTCCCTCCCCTGAGTTTGGCCTTCTCTGATTGGTTGCGAGAGTGAAAATTGCAGAAAGATTCAAAGAGGAATTATCTCTCTCTCTCTCTCAATGAAGCTGGGTCACGGATGCCTTTGACAGAACCTCTCCACATTCATTTATGTTTCAGAGTTGAACAAAAAAACGAAAGTTACATATTGTTGCTCAGAGGTCCAGTGTGTAAGATCTAATGGCAGCAATTGAATATAAATGAATCCTAGTGATGTTTTCACTAGTGTGTTTCATGTAAATTACACAAATTGTGGTTTTCTTTACCCTAGAATGGGCACTGTATATCTAAGTACTAATATCTAGCAAGAGCGGGTCGTCTTTACAGAGGCCGCCGTGTTTTCTACAGTCGTCCAAACTCGACAAACTAAACACCTTTTGAGTTGTTATGACAACTAAAGGCTGTCACAGGTTCTTGTTCCTTTTTGGAAGGGGAGGGTGAGATGAGGGTCGTTCAGCTGCAACATGAAACATTGCCTTTTAGTTGTCCGTACAACTTATTTGAAATAATAATTATGTCAGCGATGATGAGCTCTACCCATGGTTCTGCCCCAAAGCTGTGACTGGACAGTTATTAGATTTTAATTCTGTCATGGTTGATGCATGGAGTGTAGCATGTAACATGGTTTCAACATGGATTGAGAAGCTCTGTTGCAGAAGCTAGCACTTGCACTGATTTGTACACATTGAAAATGTTTTTCTGTGACCAAAGCAATAGCTCCAGCAGAATAAATAAATGATTTTGCTCAAGGACAAATGTTTTGTCTTCCTCCCCATTGATTCTACTTTGTCTAAGCTTTTTAGCTTTTTTATTATATGCCTTGCTTGTCATGTTAAAAAACCCAAGGAGTCCTGATGCCTTTGGCTAGTCTCATCAGTCACATGAACCCAAAAGCCAATTTGTCCCAAGAGTGTCTCCCCCAGCACACAATGAAATTTCCTGTCACATTTTAGTCTGTGGACAAAATGGTTTAGAGCCCTTAAGGCTTGTGACCGGATCAGTAAAACCACCAATGACATTAAGAAAAGGACATTTTAGAAAAAAACAGGACATGGGTAAATACAATACAGTGGATGATGACAAGGAAATCCCTCTTGGTATGTACGAGGTGAAAGCTGGAAAAGAAGCGGAAACATATTGCAAAGTGATTTTCATCGCCCTGTGAAAACCAGGGTTAAACTATGATCCCACACTGTGATCCAAGTTGTCCCAAGCAGGAACCTCAAGTTCAGCAGTGACTGGTGTTTTAACTTAGTCTTCTACATTACAACACAATGCCACAATATCTGTTAGCGCCTTATGATTGTTAATGGATGGTTGGATGTGTTGTTGCTGAGGTGAGTTGGTTCGAAATATTCTTTGTTTAAATAAATAACAGTTTTTTTTAAACAGCTATATGACTGCTCGGTTAATTGAAGGGCTTCACCCATGAGAGCCACATCACCACTGCATCATACTACTCATGATGCTCTGCAGTTCGTGTGGAGAAATAAACAGCAAGAGTGTAAAGGGGAAATGGAGCAAAGCATTAAACCTCAGGCCTGGAAGCTGGAGAACCACTGAGCAAGGACTGCTTGTGGTGTTCAGGATCAGGTGGCTGGCCAGTTAGGCAACAGGAGCAGAGAGGAGGGAAGTCCTCTGGGGTGCAGACTGGGGAATGGGAGGCCAGAGGCTATCCAACTGGGATGTGGGCTGGTGGCTGATTTGTTTTCTGTTCATTTTTGTATTTGTAACTTACTCTACATTAGTTTGTGTGTTGGACATGAATCTGCCTTCTTGAGGGCCATGTGCAAAATGCATTGGGGAAATAAAAAAAGATTCTACAGGTTAGTCAGCTGGTGCTCTTTTGTTTTTTTACATTTGATCAGTGGCTTTTGAGGAAGTGACAGCGCTGAATATTTAGTCTCTCAACACATAGACAAACATCAGCAGTAAAGAGGTGTCCTTTAATATGGGCTGAGGCAGTCGACTGAAATCTATGTGGCAGACTGAACAGAAGCGGCAAAGGGATATATATGATCCAGGACTTAAAAATGTGAAAAACACTGGCTAAAGGCTATTTGTATATTTGCATACAGAGCAAGGAAGAGAGCAGAAATGGTGACTTTCATTCTAATGCCTGATTTGAACCAACATACTTAGAGCTGTCCACTTGTGATTAAGTCACCCAAGATGCATGTTAATCCAAGGTATGAAGAGGCCAACATCCCATCAGTATTTTGTCTGTGTGTCCTTCTCTCAGTGCCACTTTATTCTGTTCCTCTTAAGCTTATTCTCTAATGTTTATCTCCTGGTTTTGTATTCCTTGCTTGTTTTTGTATCCTGAACCATCTTCATCGAAATCACAAAGTCTGACACCAACACGTGCTTCTGAACTTTAACTAACATATTATAGTCACGGCTTTGCACACATGCACCTGAGATCTCTCAGCTTTATAAAAAATAGATCACAAATGATTGCTTGACAACACATTAAGCAATGGCCCAAATAAACCTTGAGCCGAGACATTCATTCAGCACGGATATGTTTTTCTGCTCCAGCAGCCAAATCTGAGAACTCTTCACATATATCTCTCTGCACAGTGAAGGTTGAACATTCAAGTGAACTTGTAAAGTAGTAGAGGTTGAAACGTACTTGAATATAACAGTAAACATTGAGTTGACTTTATGTAAAGGCAACATAGCCACTCAATAGCCTGCTGGGGCTGAGAGAGACATTGATACTTGATGATTATATACAATCTCTTGAAAGATTTAAATGGCAAACAAAGTCAAGTTTGTGCTCCAGAACAAAATATTTCCTTGAAATGATTTTTAAAAGCATCACCGGTAATGTTTCCCTCGAACACAGAGACAGACCCAGCAGACTAATACATCTACTCATCAACAGCAGACACTTTGATTGTGTGAATGAAACATCTCTGCTTCCTTTCCTGGTCACTTATTTTGAACAGGACATTACATGTGTATTGTCATCCTGTTATTAGACAAAACACATCTCCTGTCATTTAAAAGAAAAATCAGAAGAACAGATCTTGAACATAATGATTATCAGCAGAAAATCTACTGAAATAGCTTTTCTTTTTTTTCCCACACTGCACCTTGACAGCCAATGGTAGCACCTCCGTTTCCCATCTTTGAAAGTGTTATTAAAATACTTATTTGGGAGGATTGTACTTCCAACTTTTGATGACATGTAGCTCTTGCTCCTTTCCTTTTTAAGGAAACTTCTGAATTGTTTTATGGGTTTTTTATGTAGTGTAATCACTAGTGTACAGTCAAACTTGCTGATTTTTAACATTCATGAAGAAAAGTAGATGACACGTGCAAAATGTAGCCTGATGCTGAAGCAAGGGGTCAGGGTGTTCTCCTCAGTTCACCGAGACCCAAATGGCCTGATCATCCATTCATGCCTTCTGCACATGAAACTTCCACTGGGGACCAGGAATGTCATGGCAATACATCTAGTAGTTGTTGAGAGTCTGGACCACTAAGAAAACCCTGCTAGTGCGGCTAAAGAAGAATTTAAGCACACACAGCACATTTCACACTTGACTTGAATCCATCAACATAAATTCTTAAAAGACTGACAGTCTTTAAAATCAAGGGGTGTTCCAAGTTTATAGCATCAGCTTCAGGGTGCAAAATTAGTGGCAGCCGGAAGCTTCTCTTGAATTTTAATGGTTTTGCATCCTGGCTCCCACCTAAGCTCGTATTTTATTTTTCTACCAAACAAAGACAAATGCAACAATACCTCCCAGAGACCGGTATGAATTGTGAATACAATACATGTTAATGTAACATTTTCTCAGGTAATATGGAAGTTTAAACTATCATTTCATGTGTGCTTGCAAATAAATTATGCAGTAGAATACGCCATTATTCATTGTGGATTATATGAAAATGAATTATACTGTGTTCTCTCCCTGTTTGGGGACAATCAAACAGCGAGAGTTTCCTTGCCACCTGCATTACTAGTTGAATGGCAAGCCCACTGCCACCATCAATAACACAATAGTTTGGCCTCAGATAAAAATGATGAATGCACTGGCATTCCTTTAGACCCTGATTCAGCGGCCATTTATTTTAATATTTCAGCGACTACCGGGCGCTATCGTTAATCACTGTTAGACTGCAGATAGGCAGGGAGGAATCACAGAGAGCTGAGATGGGGTGATGGACGAGAGAGAGAAAGCGGACGGAGGAGGAGGAAGAGGAATGGGTTCAGGGAATGCCACTTCTCATTGGGGAAGCTGTTGCTCATCTGTCGTGGGCTCATTGGGGCATGGCTAAAGGCTCCCGTTCAGTCAAACTCCTCTCCTGTACGCATGACATTTCAATTACACAGCGAGCTTCCATAGCTCTCTCCTCAGCCAGATAAGCCAAGACACCAAATGCCACACACTGCATGGACACACACACACACACACACACGTGCCCTGCAGGGCTTGTTTGAGTGGACGTCATTCCGGCTTGTGACAGGTGACTGTACTGTACAGAGACATTACCACACAGCTGCCTTAAATAGATACTGAATAATGACTTCATTTTTTTTTTTTGAATCCCTTATTATGTGCGATGGGCTCTATAGAATGCAAGACGATAAGAGAGCTAAACTAATAATAGGTATGAAAAATGAAAAGTCTGGAGGAAAAGAATTGATTTCAACATAATGAGGCTGTGGAAATGACAGCGCCGGACAGATATTATTAGTGGGTTGAAGTTCAGAAAACTATAACAGTTGAGAAGATTGTATGACATCCAATTTAAAATCTGCTGGTGTGACACAAGCAGTAATGGGGTGGGGATATAGGCAAATAATGGGCATGCGCAGAGTGGAGGAATCCTGCTTTTGCAGGAATCTTGCCTTCCTCCAGAAGATGGTAACATCTTAATGGATGTTCAATGGCAAAAGAGAAATGGAGAGAGAGAATGAGAGAGTGACAGCGTGCCTATGACCACAGCTGTTTTGCTTTAGTTATTTATCTGCACACACAGCACCCTCTTATATGGGATGGGGGGGGGGGGGGGTTGAGAAGGGATAGCAGACTTGATAGGTTATCAAGAGGGATGGATTTGTGGTCATTTTGGTTTAAAGGAGATAACATCCTCCCTGATCCCCCTACAAATCGCTTACTTGAGTGCAAATAGGTCACACAGGTTCAGAACACTAGACAAGTAATTCAAAAATATATTGATTTTTGAAGGCACCATACAACCCAAATGACACTTGGAGTGCACTCCAAGGGGGAATCAGTGAAGGGACACCGCCTCAAAAGGTGTCAATTTGCTGAATGCTTAGGCCCAACAGTTTCTGTCCTAGGAGGAAATTCAGTTTATGGGGAAACAAACAATTGATAAACTGCACCCAACATATAGAACGGCCACTTACATGGTCAACTGTGACTAAAAGATGTTACACATTACAAGACACTCACATTTACACAAACACATACACACGTGTCTCCATTAACCTTAGCCATAGCCATCACTTTCCTAACCCCAACCTATTCTTAACCTAAACATATAAAATGTCTTCTAAAATGGATGGAGAGACGGTAAATACCACCAATAGAGACAGACAGGACGAAAGACAGTGAGACAGACAATAGAATGAACCATGGAAACAGTCATGGAGATAGAACTGAAGAATTTAGAGTTTCTGTTTTTTTAGGAGCTGTTATTGTCCCGGGACAGTCAGTCTCTCAGGAGTTCACAAGTTCACAAGAGCAATTTGAAAGTCTCATTTCGCACCATATCAGCAGGTTCACATCTCCCAGATGTTGGTGTCAAAGAGAAGTTTATGTTACTCTAATTCTGCAGTCCTTGAAAGTATAATAAAATGTTACAAGTATCAGGGCTGAGTAATATGTCTGTTTTAGTACAATCTCAAGTTCCCCCGTACAAACTACTATCACACTTGAAAGAGTTCAGGTGTATTCAATGGAGAGCACTGACTTTATGAGCAGTCTGTTATCAGACAGACTCAAAAAACAGTGTGTGACCCTCCTCATATCCTCTGCTCCCATTCCAGCTTTTACCATCTGCGACAAGATTCAGGACTCCTCGGTGTAACTTAAATTACTATGAGTACTTATTCATACCGAGGGCTGTTAAACCCCTCAACACCAAGATGTAGAATGTGTTGCTGACCACAGGGCTTGTGCAATATGTCTTTATTGCCACTGGTGATAGACACAGTGTTGTAAAATGTCCTTACTTTTAAGGCTTGACTTTACTGTCTTAGTGTACGGCCAAGGGCTTTTTTAGTGTGTTCACTGGTGGGAAAAAGGTGGCTTCACCAGGACGTTTTCAAAAGGGTTGTACTTGTCTAATTAATCATTAGTATGTTTTTGGCGCAATCAAACACGCAGTGAACCATTCAGATTGCCTTCTCCCAGTGCACTTGCACCTTGGCCGACTTGCCACAAAGCAAGAGAGAGGGTTTCTCTGTAGATTCACTTTGGGAATGAGCAGCTCATCAGTGTATGTGTGTAAGAAGCAGAATATGGTGAAGCTTTCAACGGTTTGTGATGGTCAAAATCCCAATCACCTTGAACTGCCTCAAGATAGGAATGCACCAACAATGCACCTGACCACACCATGTTGTAAGAAAATAAAGCAATGTACATACATCAAGGAGTAAAACTAAATTTGCCATTATAATGAATAAATAAATACATGATTGGCAATTCAATAATAAAGACTACAATGTAGAAATAAACGACTCAATTAGCTGATATATGAGGTTTATTTGAAAATAAATGTGCACAGAAATTGATTACAAAATAAGCAATTTATTAAATAAAACATAATATTCTTGTATTGTTTTATCTTTAATTATTTCCCAATTTATACTTATAGTTATCCTATTGACATTTAAAGCTATTTGTCTCTATCATTATATTTATTCTAATTTAGATTATTGTTTCTAATGTGATAAATACTTGACTAATTGGTTAATAGCCACTTTAACTTCACAAACAGGGCAAACAGGTGTTACTAGGTTAAATAAAATCTAATTTCATGTCGTCCCCTGTTGAACCGTCCTGTGTCGAATTGTACGAATCGGATGGCAACATGACCACTGAACGTTAACACTATGAGACAATGTATAGACTTCTGTTCATTGATCAGGGCTGATAACCAAATACAATCATTTCATTTTGAATTGGCCCATGAAGAATGTCTTTTTTGGATGGATAATCCATTCACAAATTGAAGCACTTTTCACAAACACATGAAAAAAAACATGTGCTCCTGGGATCCAAGGCTACACAACGAGTCATAACATACCGTAAATAAATAGGCTTAGCGCCTACATGTGTCACAAGTCGTGTATCTCACATATGCTATTTTCCTGTAGTTTAAAGGTACAGTGTGTGGAATTTAGTGATATCTAGTGGTGAAGTTGCATGTTGCAGCTGAACACCCCTCACCTCACCCTCTCCTTCCAAACATGAAAAAGAACCTGTGGTAGCCTTTAATTGTCATAAAAACTCAAAAGGTGTTTAGTTTGTCCAGTCTGGACTAATGTAAAAAACATGGCGGCCTCGGTAGAGAGGGTCCCCTCGATGTAAATATAAAGTATTTAAATATAAAGGGCCTTTTCTGGGGTAAAGAAAACTACAATTCATACAATTTAGATGAAACAAACTAGTGAAAACATGAGGATTATTCTGCCAATAGACCTAAATCTTACACACTGGACCGTTAAATAGCAAATGCAACCACCTGAGCACATTTTGGACTTAAACATAAGCATGCTATCTTAGGGTTAAAAAGCTTTTGCTGGTAAATTACACAATTAAAAGATTACAGGCACCATTACTGAAGTGGATTCCCTTTGATTTCCCTATTGATTACCTCCCTACAAGGACAAAATCAATGAAGGCAGAGGTGACTAGTGAATGTAAAGGTATAAAAAGCGTGTTTGTTTATAATGCTACCCTTCCTGCAAAAATAAAAATGAACTATTATTTTTTTTAGGTAGTGAACAAGAACTATTGTTAATTTCATGGATATCTGAACACTGCAAATGACAACTCAAAACTGAACTTACATTAAGACCTTGAGCAGGCAGATGTTTTTGAAACAAAATTACATGATACCTCAATTATATTGTTTTTTGCAAGCATATATAAATTGGTTTTAGCTCCACACAGACTGATGACGCCTCAGTGTATTGCAACAAGCAAAATTCAATCAAGCTCCACCTTATTTCTCACACTCATAGAAACCCCCTTCAAAGTTTTAATGAATTACTCCCTGGGAAATAAGTGAAAGTGTCAAAACATCTAAACAACCTATTTTGGAATGTTAAAGAAAGTGATATATTCTTGCATCCGCCCCCCTGATCCAAATCCGCTCCAAAGCTAAGGGTTCTTTCCTGACCCATAATGCATTATTCCACCATGTTCAATAGTTTTTGTGCAATCTTGCTTACAAGCAAACAAACAAAAAAACAAATGCACAGGAGTGAAAACATCCTGAAGAGAAGATGAGAGAAATTCATCACCACTTTTAAATCCCTGCACAGCCTGTTTGTGTTTCTGGCTGGGACTAACCCTGTATGATGTGGATGTCATAGTCTGAACAATACCATATACAATATATAATGCAAGTGACATAAGTTTTACCACAGACATATAGACCTCTGACGTTTGTCCAGTGAGTATAATTCAATGGCTAAGTGTTCGGATGAAAAAATGAGAAAGTCGGCTCTGGTTCACACCCAGTGACAGCAATCAGATTATATGTCAGTATCGACCATGAGAAGCAGGCAATTATCGGTTATAAATTGAAAAAAATCAACATCAGGCATCTCTAGTGTTTTTATTTATATAATTGTTGAATTTATTTCATTATATGTCCACTTCACTTATTTTATTCTAGGAAAACTGAATTCTTGTCACCTTGGAAATGGCCAATACACAATATTGCAACTGCAATGTTTTTAAACAATCACTGCATGGTTTAGATATGATTATTTAAAAAAGAAATGTATTTTTGGTGTGTATGCTGAGTAATTCCCAACGGGCATTTGCTAGGTGCTGATAACGGCAAATGCAGGAACTCAGCAGTGATGCAGTTTTGCTAACTGTATCAAATACCTGGGGGTTATTATCACATTTCGCTCAAGTTCTAAATAAGTTTCCTGCACATACGTGCAAACACACACTATATGCTGTCCCTGTGCTGCTGATTTTGTCCTGCCGATCCTGCAATAATCTGCAACTTGGTTTGACATCTGTTAGACCTCAACAGTCACCCAATAGGCTTTAACTGTTTGTGTGGCTTGGTATGATTTCTGCTTTCCCCCAAAAACATATAGAAATAAATAACCAGCAGAGGAATACAGAGGATTTATCTCATCTGTAACATATTTTGTTGTGTTCTATAAAGTAAGTTGGCGCATGTAAAAGTTGAAACAAGGAGATATCTTAGAATGGAGCCATATATGGCTAGATGTGCAGTTACATGTCATCTCCATGACCTCAGAATAAATTGCACAGAGCAGCAACACCTTCTCTTTTTGATCCGTGCTTGAAAGCACATGAAAGCCTCCACAGCAGGATCCTGTAGAGGTTTCATGAATTCAAGCTTCATGCCCCATGTTCGGTGGCTCAAGTCCTCCTCACCAAAAACTGAGAGTGTCCTGAAAGGGCTAAACCATTGGATGGTTAAATGGTTAAAATCAGCTGAAGTATGCAGAAGCTGTTTGACAACCGCAGCAGAAGAATGCAAGAAACAGGAAACTAGAGTGAGACTGCTGTTTTCATTCACAGTAATTACAATACACAACTCTCAGTCAAATCCTTCTGTGTTAACTGTAAATTTGAATTGTTTGTCTGCACCAATATTATTACAATCACCACCGGTGTATTTACTTATTTACATCAAGTACTGCCCTGTACTGCCACTCATTGGACTTCTCTGTGGTCTCTATGCTACTTCATGTGTATGTGTTCCATAGTTGTATGATGACAAACTTTATTTCTAGGTAGCCTTTTTAAATTAAATATTTTTAAACTGAAATTGCCTAAACTTTTATAGATAGCAAGACTTTAATTTCATTGTACCTGCCCTTTTCAAATTACTTTTTTATAAATTATATTTTATATGAATTTCCAATACAAGTGTTACATTCAGAAGATCTGTTTTTTTTGTTTGTCGGTTTAAGATGTTTGTTCAATATTTCAAGCTATTTCTTCAATTTTGCTATATTAACTACAACTGAAGCTCCTACCTTCAGTTTGTAGTGGTAATAACAAAAGTTATAATACAAATAATAGCTCAAAGTTTTAGCTAATATAGCAGCTTAAGATGTTTTTCTTCCCAGCTTCAACCATGACTCAGCATCTTCGGCTCACTCCCAGCTTATATTTGGCCTTAATGCAAGTAGAAGCTACAATCATTTTCCTTTTACTTATGACCAAAGGTTAAATAAACCATCCCATTATTACTCTTTTTTTCCCATTTTAAAAGTCACACAGCTTGATCGTTTCCGGGCAGATTGAATTGGCTCTGGTCATTATAATGAAATCATGCACACAGACAAAAAGTATTGGACAGTGGAATAGGCTTCTCTCAGATGAAAATCTTCATTATCCTAAATGCTGATATAGGTAAAATATTTTTTTACTGAGGCCACAGAGAATATCTGTTTCTTGTAGCCTATTTATTTCTCTACCACTTTCCTGAATCAGTTATAAAGCAATGTTAAACTGCTGGTATTGGAAAAAATATTGATTTAACATCACAAATAATCGAATAGTTATTTAATAGTATAATTTGAATGGGTACTCATCTGTTTTCCTTCAATGACTTCATATGAAAAGAAAGCAAACAATTTAAAAACAAAATTAACATTAATTCTCTTTTGTCCTCAGGTGACCATCTGACAGAACTATATGCATGATAAATGACTGCTCATGCCTTGGCCTTAAAATAATTAATGAGCAATACTGGGTATTCTATGATGTATCAGTAAGTCAGAAAAAAAAACATCTAATCCACAAGTCTGCAATCAGAGGTGCAAATCTGTCAACCAACTAAAGACAGCTGATTATTTCACACTTCAAATCAAGGCAGTTGTCAAGGTTGAAGAGAGCGATCGCTCTTCTCTGTGGCCTTGTCAGTGCTGCACACAAATACAGTAGAAATCAAATAATATAAATGACAGTCTGACACATCAGATTTGATAGCTATTACAGATTTCTCTGTGTGTCTTTTAATGTCCAAACCTTACTCGCAGCTCGTAAGGGGTGGGGGGACAGGTAAGAAGACGAATGTCCACAGAGAAGAGGACATTATGTTGACAATAGGATCATTGACCTGGAAAGAGCCATCCATGCCTTTATTAGCTCAAGGCTGGATTACTGCAATATACTGTACATTGGACTTAGCCAAGCATCTCTCCACCGCCTACAACTGGTACAGAATGCTGCTGCCAGGCTCCTAACTAACACCCGTAAACACGATCACATCACACCCATACTTTACTCCCATCACTGGCTACCTGTACAATTTAGGATCCAGTTTAAAACTTTATTATTCGTCTTCAACACAATAAATGGACTTGCACCCACCTACATAAGCGAAACCCTGAAGCTCCACCAACCCGGCGGAGCTCTCCGCTCTGCTGGTCAGCACCTGCTAGAGGTCCCCCGATCCAGCAGCAAACAGTGGGGTGACCGATCACTTGCAAACTTTGGAATGCACTGCCCTCTGAGCTACGCACCACCACTGACCTGCCTCTGTTCAAAACGAAGCTAAAAACATACTTGTTTGAGCAAGCCTTCAAATGAAACTGTTGTTCTTGTCTCGTGTTTGCTGTTTGTGTATGTTGGATTTGCAATTGTGAAGCACTTTGGTCAACCCTTGGTTGTTGTAAGGTGCTATATAAATAAATGTTGATTGATTGATTTCATGTGCTGAAATGTCGTATAAAAAAACTTGAAATGTCACATGTTTAATTGTTCAACCAGTCAATAAACTAACACCAATCCTACACCTAAAGAACGTGATGAAAAAAATCTGATTAAAATAAAAAACGATAATTATTCAAAATATATAATTTTCTGTGCTTGGGGTGTGTGCAGCATTCTGCTCCTACACACTAAATGTCACGAGTGCAAGCATTATGGTTGCACTGTATGTATTCACCTCTGCTAAAACATTTAGAGGAGCCACCAGGTAGCTAAAATAACACATCTACACATTCAATTGTGTATAGCAACAATGATTCAGTCTAAGATTGTGAGTATTTGGATGCTTGTTTCCTTTTATTTGTAGATTAAATGTGCTTCACATTTTTGCAAGTTGAAATAATGTCACACTGACATGAATATGAAGAATTAAGACTAGGAGAAGTAAGAAGGTCCAGGTGAAGTCTCCCACTGAGCTGTTTAGATCGGCATCTTCGTACACTGACTCACCCATTCAAACTATTACATTTTCAAAGCTCCAAGAACTACAAATAAAGCATAATGATATTAACCCTGAAGTATTTATTCAGAATGCAGTATTACCTGTGTTCAGTAATGGGAGTGAGGCTGTAAGATATCTTGACATTTACAGGTCCATTTATGCAGAAGTTGTTTTTCCCCTGCCTGCCTCCCTGTTCTGTGAATACAATTCAACACTGTTTTCTTAATCTGTTGAAACAGGGTCTCTCTGCCCTGCTGCGTACACAAGCAGCGACAAAGTGGTGGAGCTGAACAAAACTTACAACTAGTTGTTAAAAATGATCAGTAATTACACGCGGTACATTTTTAAATAGATCGTCTTAAAAATAACTTCATACATTAAGTCGCTATTATGGTATGAACTATAAAATATGTTTTTATTCCGTAAATGGTATTACATATTCAAGATTTTCAGATTCCAGCTACTTGTGAGAGCTAATGTGTGTATGATGAAATGAAAACATGGGTAGCACATGTACACACCTCACACAAACTGTGGATTGGTCATCCAAGAAATAAAATATCCATACCAGTGTCAAAAATAAACCGATGGCTTTGAAGCTTTCCAACGTTACCAATTACAGCATGAATAATCTAAATAAAACCTACTTTTAGGAGCCCAAGTCAAATAGAACCAATCAACATGGAGCTGAATTTCTTCAAGGGAAGAGAGCGGCTACCTTCCTGAGATTGCTTTTACTCACATGTGTACGTAACATATAGTTGTGAAGAGTAACATGACCCCAACCTCTCCCCATGTTACAAGTACCTTTCTGTGTACATGTACATGCTCTGTTGGGTGTAATTACAAGTGCAACATAGCTCCCAGCAGTCAGTTATGCTGGCGGCGGTCAGTGGTAAAACGGTTGGAATGTACGACCAGGGTTTGCAGTGAAACGCTGCTTTTGTCTTTCCAGCTTACTTACTGTGGCAGTAGACCATGCCACGGGGCTCTCACCACAGCAGCTAGAGACAAACCATTCTGGTTTAAGCATCTTCATTTAAACATTTTAAACTCTCCACAATACAACTTAAAGTGTCCAGCTCAGTCTCTGTCCATCACTGTCCTGTGTGTGTGTGTGTGTGTGTGTGTGTGTGTGTGTGTGTGTGTGTGTCTGTGTGTGTGTGTGTGTGTGTGTGAGTCTTTCTCCTGAGTCTCTTTGAGGCAGCTCCGCCGCTGCCTTTTAAACCTGCGGACCAATCAGCTAACAGCTCTCACCTGCGCTGATTGATCCTCTGTGGTGCAGGTGAAGGTGCTCTCCCAGCCCCCATCACCTCCTCACTTACATTTTAGCAATTCAAGATAATGCTAATTCAGTCGGTTTGAAACGACACAGGAACTAGGGACTCTCAAAAGACGCAGCTCGTGGGCAAGTCGCATTCGAGCACACATACTACCGTGCTCTAATATTTCAGGATCGTATAGAATGCATATTTATTGTCAACATGTTCCTAGCAGCTAATTAAAAGGGAGTGTTCGTGTCCCTGGGCCTTGTCTGGCTCTACTGAATGACTTTAATCTCAGGCAGGACTTGAGACCGATTTAAAGCATGTGGAAATGATTTCTGATCTTAGGTATGCACATCAGTCCCTTGATGTTTTCAACAAAGAGCCTTCAAAGCATTGTCGTCATCAGCCTCATGATCTCGCAGGACGCAGTAATCTCCTGTGAGATGCAATCAGCCTGAAGACGCACTCAGCTCCATCAAAAGACCCCGTTAGTAATCAGGGTCCTGAAGCATCTATGTGACAATTAACATTGAGACTACACTTCAACCTTATATACAAGCTACTTGTCATCCCTCAAGAGATGGTCTGCAGCCCTTTTGTACTCACTTCATAATATTCACATAAAGTAAACAAACTTGAAGTGACAAAAGACATTAGTCTTCTGGCACCCACACACTTTTCAGACGGGAAAAGTGAAACAGCTGAGCACACCCATATCTCCTTGGCTTTAAGTGTGCATTAGGACGGTGACATGCTTTCATTATTATGGCTGTGTACTCCGACACATTGACTTTGAGTTGCCGGAGTGACTATGAGGTTGAAATACAAATTTGTAGCTGTAGGGATGTTCAAGAAGAACTCACACCAATATTGTGTAAACTGTTGTGACTGGTTGCTCAATGCAACGCAGTTCAGTACAATGTACACACACGTACACACACGTACACACACGTACACGTACACACACGTACACACACACACGTACACACCCATGTTAATAATCCCATTACAGTTTGTGCAGGATTACAAACTAAAGATCAAATATGTGCATATTTGTGCATTTGTTGAATTTTTCTTGGCAGTATTAAATTCACCATTCAGTGTAGGCTGGAAAAGTATGCAAACATCCACTCTACCAACATCGACCACTCCTAATTGGAGTCTTCTCAAACCTGGAGTCCGGTCAATGAGACAAGACTGACAGTGCGGGTTGCCTCACAAAGAACAGACCTCTAAGACTTGTGATCAAGAATAGCTGCATTTGCATGAAGCTGAACAATGTTACAAAGACATCTCAACAGTTTTGATATTATTCAGTCTAAAGTTTGACAGACTGTCCATGGATGGAGTTTTTGTTTTGTTGTGTCTGCCCTCTCTCTAGAATCCAGAATGATTCGAGAGGTAAAAAAAAGAAGCAGGGTCAGTCATTTGTTTTCTTTTCATTTTCAATTAAATCTATTTATTTCTGGGAGTAACTGATGGTTAAACCTGTTCTCTGTAATAACTGAAAACATCTTTTCTCAAGACGTGTCATTCCATTTTAAACAGGAAACAGTATTATAACTGTCAGCGCACAGCACAGAGTACTGCACATTTTGTGTGTATCTTCTGGTATAAATATGTATTTATTTATTTTGACTTTGACTGTTAGAAGAGTTGGATTTTCTCCACACAGTGGTTCTCCTTTCCTAACTCCTTACATCTTCCCCTTCACATATTTCCCTGACCAGGTGACATATTCCACAGAAGCCATAGTCTGTGTTTAAGTGGAGCAGGATTACGCCACAGAGGAAGTAGCTCCAAATAAAAGAGAAAAAAAGATGACCGCTGGCCTGAAGTCTGGCAGAGAGCAGCTCAACACTTGGTGATGCATAACTGTGAAAAGGTTTATTGAATTGATGAATCCAAGTTTTAATTTGGTTTAGAGGAACATGCAGCACTGATGGCCAGGTGGCCAATGTTCTTCTGGCAAACCGTGGGCAGTCACATTCACGTGGCTCTTACATTGTCATTAATATCGCTGCAGATCAAATAAAGAATCACTACAATTGTTTTACTTTTCACGCACATTGAATATGCAGTGGGTCTAACCTCTCTCTGAGTGCATTCCTATATATAGACCCTGACATGCAACATATTTTTCAACAACTGATGCAACATATAATCTACACTCAGGGTAGAAATGACTGAGTGGTCCCCTTTTGGATGTAGAATTATGTTCATCGGTGGTTATTTACAGGCTCACCGGACCCAGCTCATTAATGCCATTTCTCCCTGATCTAAGTGGACGACTCTGGCCTCTTCACAACAGAGGCAGGAGTCAGGTCAGGCAGCACAGGTTGATGTTTTGAGGGCGCGATGATGGAAATAGCTGCAGTTCTCTTAGGTGGGGGAAAGCGTGCATGTTACCACAGACACACAGTACTACACACCTGCACGTGCACACACACACACACACACAACACACACACAGTTCCATAAAAAGCAACCTTGCCATGGTATCAACTGATGAGTCATTTATTTCTAATCCAGACATCTCTGGTGTGCACGTTCTGCCACAAGCCTTTGACAGTAAACTGTTAATCCTGCCTAAAGTCTAACTCCACAGATTGTGATTGAGAATTCTTCAACCTCATGCAAATAAATCCCCATGTCAACAACTGCTGTACAGAGGATGGTCTGTGAACATGGTTCCGATGAATGGGTTTCATTAAAGGGAATCAAAAAGAAGAAACAATACTTAACTAATCATAACCTTTTCTGATACAATCACGGGTTAACAGGCTTAGTCATCTGGTTTTTGCAAAGGTATTTAAAGACAGTGAAGTAAATACACCTCATTATTGCAGCAGCATCTCGCTTATGGGACGTTCAGGTGTTATTTTCCCTTTAAATTGATGGAGGATTTCATACGTTTCATTGTTAGGTGTCGCAATTTTTTCAGACAAATACAATGCAGCACACTAACATGAAAACACGATGCTCCATTACAGTCCCACGACATTAAAATGCAGGTTACATTCATGATATCGGGCTGATGCTTGTATCATGACAGCAGAAAAAATTACAAATTATAAATGACATGAGTCTATTCTCAAAAGTCCACAGGCAACAGGACCAGGAGGAATGTCCACAGGCCACTAGGACTGACTAATGTTAAATTCATATGTAAAAACTTTTTCAAGCTGGAACATAAACTCAGGAACTTGTCGAAGGTTAGACTTTGGTTACTTGTAAACTGTATGTCCACCTCTCACCTTGCTCTTCGTTGTCATGTACATATTAGAGAGAACTGTCAGGGTGATGTTAAAATGCTGTAAACACACAACTACAACACATTTTGTTTGCAACCTCCACATTAATACGAATTCACAACTCAGGAGATGAAACCTTGCAAGGACCATGTGAATACACAGCCACTTGGATAAATTACTTTAGTAAGTAGTATTCAGCTTTCTGTGATGCGCAAGCAATGGTTGGGCATGTACGCAAAGTGCAGAGGCAAGCATGATTGAGTGTTGGTGTCAACAGCAGCCAATTTGTTGCAGTACGTGCACACGGCTATGGAAAGCCCTGAGGATAAGCAGGTCGGTCAGTCACTGTTAATGAAAAACTGTAGGTAAGCATGGACAACCTGACAGGTCCTTAAAGTGATGCCATGTTATCTTGACCCCCCCCCCCCCCCGCCTTCTCCGTGTTAGCAGAAACAATGTTTCCAAAAGAGGGTGGAGGGTTTAGATGCACCCCGCTAATCTATTGTTAGTCGCCAAACGATCATTTCTCCTGATACGATTGGTTTCATGAGTTGATATAATTAGTAATTTGTTGCTATAAAAATAGGCTGATAAGTCATGATTGACAGCTGGGACTGCCTTGTGATTGGTAGGAAGGGTGTATGAGTCAGACCTCAATACTGCAGCTCCACTCAATGATTTTTACTGTGTGTACACTACTGGATAAGATGAGGCCGTCACTATCTGGAAAATTGTGACTTTGACTGGCATTGTCCATCCAGCACTGCTCTGCTTATAGCTTAACTTAATCTCTCGAGTGTGTGACTGAGTTTGTAACACTGCATCGTATATTATGCTCTCATTGATATGGTGGGCTTCAGTTGTAACGTACTGTGTATTCACATGCTCCTTGGAAGGTCATATTTCCTGAGTGGTGAAGTCGTTGTTTGGACTTTGGTGTGTCCACGTGCACTGATGCCAGGATGTGGGGAAAAACACCCCTTTCCAATATTTGCAGACTAACAGAGAGCAACAAAAAAGGATCAGGTGTGACAGACATAATTTAAACTGTGCACGGTTATCATGAAAATGTCTAAATTGAATAAAGTCTAGGCATATGTGAGGGATGGACACGCCATTTGAAAGTGAGAAGAAGAAATTGCGGGCTGACCGGCACAGAGCGACGCGCTTCCAGTGTGAACAGCCAAGTGGCTGCTCCCAAGAGAGTACACGCTTCGCAGCGCGTCCGCCTCCGGTGTGGTACAGGCGTTAGTGAGGTGTAGTAAAAAGTACATAGCAGAACTAAGGGATGGTTTAGGGCTCAGCCTTATGAGCTTGATCAACGAGAAACTATTTTAAGTCTCACCGTGAATGCAGAGATAGTGTCTGCCTCCCGAACCCACAGTGGGAGTTCACATTAAAAGCTACTTAGAGGTAACTTTCAGAGTGGTTCCAACTTGAGATGGCGTTCACATGGATTCTCCTTGTAATTTCTGAACACACAAATACACCAATTAACGCACAAATACACCAATTAACCACCACAATAAAACCAGTTTCCAATTTTGATGATCTGTGAAATAAGTCGTAAAGTCTTGTTAAACTTTGGAGATCCAGGATACATGTCCTGGAAACTAAACATCTAGTTTAAACTCAAACATTATGAAGCTGCAAAGATTTTACTCTGAGTGCAACAGCTTAAACACATTTTCCAACAAAATTTCAACAACTTGCTTTCGAAGAACGTCCCACCTGTTTGGCTCTCTCTTCTGTACAGAGTATCTGCCCTTGCCACAGAAATACCACACAGATGGGAATGTTGCTTGCACTGGTCGTTGTGACACTGAAAAAATAGTTTTATCTGATTTTGCCAAGGCTCGATAAGTGGGGAAGGGACTGAGAAAATACGATTCTGCAGGCCAGGTTTTATTTTGGAATCAAAGAATGAAGAACACATAGATGAAATTGGTTTTCAAAACATTGTTATAATTACCTCAATTATTGTGACAGCAGGACTCATTAAAATACTGATGGAATAATAATTATTAAACTTGATTAGACGTTTTTATGTTTTATCCTGGAGTTCTAGTATTTAATCAAGTAATGTTAATAGGAAAATGAGAGCTCTTATATAGTGTTTTTCCATCCTGACTCACTCAAGGCACTTCACAGTACAAGTCACATTCACACTCCACATTTAGTGCTTCCACAAGCAATGCTTATTTGATTACATCACTCATACCCTCACTGTCGTCAGGGGCAGAGATTGAACCATGGAGCTCCTGGTTAATGGACGACCCTCTCTAACCTCCGATCCACAACCGTGTTCCCCAAGACAATTTGGAGTAGCATGGTAAAATGATCCTTTTCCTTTCAAATTCAAACTTTACTCCATTTAAAATCCAACAGATGAATATACTTTTCATGTTTTCACTGTGACACAGTCTTTGGTGTTCCTCAGCTAAATGTTTGGGATGTCACGCTCGTTTTCTGCTGACTACAGCACAGTCCGCATTTGAATGTGATAAGCGTATCATCTGATGGCCGTCTGCTGGTTTGCCACATACACTCCTTTATCGCTCTCTTCTGCACTGTGATTGATCTCTGTTGTCAAAGTACTTTATATCTGTTGTCAGCAAAATGAAGAGGTGATTGGCTGCACATTTGTCCACAAAGTCATTCTGAAGCATTGGACTTGTGAAGGTTATCAACTCACACAAAATCTAAGGCAAACATCGACTTTCAGTCAAAGTCAAGTTGCAAGCCTTATCTGATAATGTCAAATCAAGTCGAACGTCGTCACATTCTTGACTCTGTCCCTCTGACTCAAATTCAAGTCATGTGGCAGAGGTCCACACCTCCAGACATTTCTAAAGACAAGACAATGGGGCCGGACAAAGTTTGAAGTTCAATGATCAGCCTGCAGAGGATCAAACTTCAATCACGTGGTCAGACAAAGGCTTCAGGCGTCTCTGTCAGGGGGGATTTTATTCTCTGATGTTGAGACGCAGCAGTGAAGATCAATTGGTCACATTTTTTTCATTATTATTATTATTATGATAATTTTCAACAGGAAAAACCCCAGTAGCTGAGTCTTTCTCTCCTGACCTCCTCCACAAAGGAGAATGGCACAGCTGAGCATGCTCCAGAGTCCTCTTCATCCCCTCTGCCCGTCTCTCCCCATGTCTCCGACCAAAGCCACGTGCTGATGGTGGGAAGATATAAAATGCAAGATAAAACAGAAACGAATGCTGTCACTGAGCCTGGAGGCGCTATGAAAATGACTGATAGGCTTTCATCATAAGGAAGAACTCCCTTCTCTGCTCTGAAATGCTCAGTAAACTCTAAACTTTTGATGTGAGAATGTGACAGTATAAAATGGGGTCGGAGTTGGTCTTTGAGCAAACACATAGTGTGGACAGCTCTTCTGACTGCGTGATTGGCTCATTATCCTGCTGGCCCAAGGCTTCACTGAATACATTAGGGCGGTTATATACTGTTCTTGGCAGGAGGCGTTATGTTTTCGGGTCGTCTTTCTGTATGTCACCTTTTTATGAGTGAGATTTCTTAAGAATGCCCTGAGGAATGTCTTCAAATTTGGTACAAACATCAACCATGATAAGATTTTGGTCGACAAAGGTCTAAAGGTGAAGGTCACGTGACTGCTCAAAACACACGTCTTACCTCGTGGATGTGATATCTCAAATTGGGCTTGCACGTTCACTTACACTCACGGACTAAGTTATTCGATTTCGGGGGGTCAGAGGTCAAACGGGCAAGGACACGGTGGCCTCTTGAACGTGACATATTTAAAGCCCGCCTTGAGGGAATGTCTAACTTTTGATCAGTTATCATTTCGACTCAAAGATTAACTGATGATATTTCAGTGGTCAAAGGTAAAATAAAAACATGTATGTAGACGGAAAACTGCACTGGGTGGTGGAGGCATGCAACCTCCAAACACATTACAGTATTTTTTGGCCTCACCACACTTTTGTTCTCTAATTGTTACTAACTATTGAGGGATGTAGTGATCATGCTGGACAACTGAGCGGTAGAGCGGTCATCCTCCAACCAGAAGGTCAGCCGTTTGATCCCAGTCTCCGTGCCAAAGTGTTCTCAGGCAGGATGCTGAACCCCAAATTGCACCTCTTAGAAATGTGTTTTTCAAGACAAGAAACAGCTTTATAAATACAAACCATTTACCATTTGTAGGAATATGATTAAGTATCATTCACTGCTAGAACAGTATTCTATGATAATTAGTCCATATGTATTTGGAGCAAAGCTATCATGTCTCCAATCAATGTACCAACAAGCTTGTTCGAGATGAGACATGTCTGTGCAGAACTCGCTGCACACTGCATGCAAATTAGATCAAACCCACAAGATCAAGGTTGTCGGCAGATTTTGAAGCCACGTGTTGCAGTTGTGCCCTGCCAGCTGCAAAGCATCAGGGCATGATGGGAAACGCCTGGCTCTGATCTGATCTAAGAGCTGATTGGTTGATATTTTGATTCTATTAGTCAGAGCTGCACTCTGATGTTGTATTCTATAAAGGGTTAGGGTAAGCTTGAGCTAATTTTACAAATATTCCTCATTAAGTGCGTTGTGATGTGAGGATTCTGGAAATAACATATCAGCTATCAGTGTGTGTGTATGTGCTGTATAACAGTATTTATATGTAGGACATCAGAATACTGGAAATGTTCCTTTACATATGCAAATTAAAACGGGAACAGATCTCCTACAGCTGATTGACCCCTTGTGATGAAGAGACAAATATGATGTTAAATATCTGTTTCTGAAATCGCCCTGGCTGCCTTTGTCATCCACACGAGACGCTGCAAGTGTAACAGAGCACATGTGAGTAAGGAGAGGGTATTTCAAAGTCATGTATCCCCTCTTGGCATGCCAGAGGAGTTAGAGCCCTCTACAGGCTTTGAAGTCATAAAATACTCAAGATACAAGATGAGATGGAAGATGATCTGGAGCCAGAAAATACAGTCACACTTCCCAGCAGTAACAAAGCTCACTTTTACCCAGCACAAGGCTTCTGTTCCCATGCTTGGTGGCACATGTTTTGTCTTTACGCCTTCTATTGTCAAAAAGTGTTGCATTTACAGTCAACGTGGAAAATTCCAGACAGATCGACATGCCCTGCTGGAAACCAATCACAGATTTTATAATATCGCATATTTTCCAAATGCGCTCGGTGCAATTGACTGCCCTCATGTTCAGATTGTATCCCTGTGAGCAAATGAGCACATATACTGAGATATATTCCAGCAGGTTCCAGGCCTGTATGTGGGAAATTACAGAGGGGATAGAAAAGCTATCCCGAGTATGAACCCTCCCCAATCCTGTTAGGGCCCTTATCACTCCACTTCCGTTTTGAGTGACACTCAATTTGAAGTGTCAGTGATGTGATGGAAGGGGGCCACTCACAGGTGAGGATCTGAGGTGGAAGAGAATGAAAGTTGCAACTCTGGGATGCACTGCGCTCCATCATCAATTCACGAAGCCATTCTCCATCACCAGAAAGCTGTAGCCGCAGATAGTGGAGGTTTTAGTGCAATTATAGATTTGAAGTTTCCCCACAATGTAATATTTACAACACTGAATCAATAAAAATGAAAAGATTGGCGGGACGGCTAAGCCCATTGTCAATCAACACACCGATCCCTGCTGAAAGGAGCAACATATTTTGAATGAAACCTATTTGTTATCCTCTCTCATAAACTCTATGCTATGTTAAATCAGGAATTTCTCCACAAGGAAAGTAGACTTGAGCACACACCTGCTCATACTATAGTCAACGGTCTACCCAGATCTATTCCACACATGTAGTTTTGTAAATATCACAGTGACCGTTTTCAGACATGACCCGAGGACACAGTCCAGACTTTCCCCACAGTTTGCTTTTCACACATGCACAGCAGGAGGTTTTCTGCACAGATGCTTCACAACAACAACAAATCCTGTTGATTATCCAGGCGAGAGGTGGAACAGCAGGGCGTAGCCAGTAGAGACAGGAAGAAACAAAGTAATTCTGCTTTTAAGATCACGTGATTTTCTTTTCAATCGTCTATGTGCATGACACTACTTTTTCACCGGGAGGTATTTCGTGGAGTTATAGTTATTGGATACTCTGACTACTGATGCGAGGCAGAGAAAAGTCCACAAATAATCTGGAGGCTCTTACCAGGACATTTGTGTTCACACATTCACTTCCTCTGGAGGAAGTACGGAGATTCACCAGAGTTCACTGCATGTCTGAAAACAGCTTTTGTTGTGTTTGGCCGACATGAACAGCACAGCATTTAAAAGCATGAAAAAGAAAATACTGTGTGCAACTGCCAAACAAGAATTAGAAAAAGAACAGGAAAACAACTCTAAACTGTACATGCATGGCATGAAACAGGCATCCAGCTTGCTCTTCAAGTATATGCTTGTGTAGCGATGCCAAATATACAGAAGTAATGTATAAGAGTCCATTATGCCTTTGTGATATCTATTCTAATACTAACAGCGAAGCACACTGAACATCAGACAGTTGCACATGCACCCGGTGTAGAAGAGCCACATGATTACATGGGGGATGAGGAGCCAAAGGCAGGTTAGCCAGCCTGGAGAGTGGAAGATGCACACTACCTGCTTTTAAGATGTATGCATACAGTGAGCAAAATGTCACAAAACTGAATGTGGAGGAAAAGCACTGATACTGCACCAGTAATCGTTGGACTCATGGGGCCTGATCTACTAAGATCCCAAACAAAGAGTGCTAAATTGCATGTGCATTATAACAGACTGCACGTTTGGTCGGTGGCTGTTTTCAGGTGGTCTACTAAAAATAATTGATAAATGATAACAGGAGCAAACATGGTAGAGGCAGTGGTATTTTATGTTTTGCGTACGGAACTGGTTTCCACCATGGAGCATTACGGAGAGCAGAGTGACCACAAGCGCAATGCGAAATTTAATCCTCATGGAATGCGTGTACTAAATTAAAGTATTTGCATCTACTCCTCCCAATATTTGCACACTCAAAACCCCCGATATTGCATATTCATTGAGGCAAAAGTACTAAATGAACAGCACATTTTATTCTTCACACAATCATCAGTGCACACCATTAGTAGATCAGCTCGCATGTTTTTTTGCAGGTGAAATCAATTTTCATGAAGGCTCATGAAGTGTTGCAGGACTAAATTGTAGTGGTGGAATCACAAGTGTGTTGGTGGAGTGGGATTGAAACCATTGTAGTAAAGGACACCTAAATACTGGGAACAAGTGTATTTGACAGTTAATATTAGAGTCAGCTTCAGTTAAGGGTCGAGATTTAGGGTTAGATGCTAGAGAATGTATTGTATAAATGTGGGTCCCCATTAATGTGGAGAGACAAAGTTGTGTGACACAGATAGAACAATAATGTGACACTCACTTTGATAATTCCACTGTTATCACCAGGGAGAATGGGAATAATGTAAACAGAAACATGAATATAAATATATATTCTTGACTAATTACATCTGCCAACATAGCAAGTGGCTGCATACACTACAATCAGTGGTGCAGTACAAATATTTGGCCTCCAAATATATATATATATATATATATATACAGTTTAATTAATCCTAATTGGACCACTTTGCCCTTTAAATACATTCATTTAAAAACCTGAACTAATAACTGCATCAGCAAGTTAACACATGTATCCATGGTCATTGGAGTAAATACAAATCAAGTGATACATTTAAGAAAGTTCCCACTGTGATACTTTCACACATCATAGGTTTATCTCAATAAGCCATACACTTTTAAAGATCACTGCACATCTCTTTTCCACATTACAAGGATCACAACTTAAAAAAATCTGTTTTATTTGCACACGTAAGGTGAATTAAAATCAATATGAAGAAGCAAGAACTTTTGCAGCAGCTCTGTGCATTTCCACTGAAGGGACCGGGATCTGAATTAAGTTCTGAGGAAATCTATTTACTCCCCCAAAAGTCCCTGCTCTGGAGGTACTGGGGCTTGTGATTGGTTGAGAACTCCAGCATTTTACTATGACAGATCAACCTCTGCAATATTGCTCATAAAAAGCATTTCCTTATTTAAAGTTGAGTTGCTCGAGCCATTCTCCACCACTGACTCAATCAACGAGCAGTGTGTCACTATCAACAGCATTAACATCCTCCATGTTTACTGTTGTAGTGTAGCTTGATTGATATAGTGTCATCTCTGTTGTATAGTCTCATGACCACCCTCTAGTGGATTGACTTGGAAGACTGTGAACAACAGTAGGCAGTAAAAAGTTCCTGGGACTAAACACTCCAGGTTCTCAAAAGGTGACATACAAAATTGCTACTTCATCTATATATTGCATATTCATTTCAACCACTAGGATTCACATCCACATGACACACTACCCCTGGTCCCTGGAGCAAACCAGAACTGAAGTAATACTGGACTAACATTTGACAGGTTGATGTTTTCTTCCCTTGCCGAAGTCATCAAGAGTTGCTGAATATATTTTTAAGAATGCACAGGGGGTAAATACTTCTGCTTGTTTCTTGTTAAAACTGCCAGCCAATTTACCTGCTGCGGGGTTTTACTGAGGAGTGCAATAAAAGTACTATTTACTCAATCGCTTGATTTTCTGTAACAAACCAATTTTCTTGATGTCCTTTGGTGAACATTGATGTTGCATAATCTTAAGGGCTTAAGCTCAAACCAAAGCAAAGCCCGAAAGGTTTGTGCTCAGCTGTTCAAGGACAACATCATGCTCCCAGACCGGAGAGTGGATGAATAAATTCAATGACTTTTTCTCCCGCCCAACAGAGAGGCTGACATTTATGGCTAAAGGAGAGATTTGTCATGAACTTTGGTATACATTCAAACATAAGTTATAAAGTTGGGTCTATGATTTTTCATCTAAAACTATTAATTATAATGTCGAAAATGCTGATTTCGTTCTTTTGACAAAATTGATTAATGACAAAATACTTCCTGTCTCAAATTTACATCAGCATGTGGCCACTGTCATCAGCTGTGTTTCCACTGCAGAGACTAGGGTCTGACTTAAATCAGAATCCCTTGATCCCCCCAAAAGCTCCTTGCTCGGGGGGGGTAGTAGCTACACTGATGATGCCTGATTGCTCGAGTGTTCCAGTGTTTTATTTCAGTGCAGTTTCCTTATTTTGTTTTAATTTGTTTGTTTTTTGAAACACTTTAATCAATAGCAGTATAATTTGATTCTCCTGTTTGTCGTTTGATTTAAAGGGCATCACCGTTGTTATATAGTCATCTGTGCTACTGTGGAAGAGCTCGTTTATACATCTGCAGGCTAAGGCAGGTGAACAACGGGCTGCAGGATCTTTTTACTTCTTACTAGGGACTTAAAGTTCCAGGTGCTTTTGGTTCCAGGTTCTTCACCTCAAGGCATTGCTGTGCTGATGCGCAGTTTCTAACAGCAATGTTGTACATTCCTATTCTTTCAAATCAAGATGCAGACACTCTTCCAATAGGAATAATGTTTGCTCAAGGACTGCATATAATAAATTCAATCTCAGACCACCTCATTCAAGTACTTCTGCGTGGTCCACACCCAAGTTTGGAGAAAAGCTTTCACATTGAAAAACTGCTTCAGCGTTCACACTAAACTACAGACAGTAAAGTGTGCATAGCCGTTTTTATAGCACTGTGGATTTGTTTTTAAACCCGTGTGCTCATGTTGCTTCGGCTGCTGGATTCAGCTCTGCTACTGCTCAAGCCTGTCCAACTCTCGTGTCACAATCCCGTTCGATTTACGGGGATGCGCTTTTGGTTCAGTTCGAGTTTACACATGCATAGGATCAGGTGTTCAGATGTGGGGAAAAGGCTGGTGTATTTTTCCATCTTGAAAATTGGAGGAATATGACAGTTCAGTTAATCCATTTGATGGGCCAAAAGCCAAGCATTGGCTCGGAATACGCTGACGGCGATCTAGGTGTTTGCTGTCAATGTATGTTTCAGTCTGTGATAAACTAATTAAATTAAGCACGAACTTGAATATCTTTACAGACAGTGTACACTTGAGGAGGAGACAGGAGAGAATCTGAAATGACATTTACACCAGTGAGTCTCCATTCTGCCTGCCTGTCTCTCTGACCTAAAATAAATTGCCAACCAGAAAAAGGAAAATGCATTATTACAGAGTTCAGTGCAAATAAATGGTGGTGGCATCCAACTAGGGGCTATTTTCTCTGCCCGGCCCACTCTTCATACATCTGTGACTAACTCATTGAGACAAGACATCTCCCGTCATGCATATTCAGTGGGCATCAATCTCAACAATCCTCTCACTCTAAGGCTCTCTCCCCTTCTGCTCACAGAAATGGGGCTTTGTCAATACCAATGAGAGGAAACTCAAGACGTCCTCAGGGGGGGGAGGGCGCTTCATGTGTTTTAAGCATCCCTCTCCCTCTCTGCCCTTCCCTCCTCTTATTTTTCATTCCAAATTCCATTAAACATTTTGAAAATTTGATGTCTGGCAGAGGCATCTCGGGACCCAAGTTTAGACAGAAGTGCTGCTTAATGACTTAAATGGTGTGAGGTTAAGTTTGGGTGAGCAGTTGGAGGAAATAATTATTCTGTCTGCTGAAGTCAGCTGAATGAAGCACCTCCCCTCTGCGTATCCAGATGTTGCAAATTGTTAGGAATGTATAGGCATCAATTATATATTCCAACAGTAAGCATTTCGACTGCTGTTTCAGCTGCTGCTCTCACAAATGCTGATCCCTAATTACACATTTAGCCATTAGCCTTATCTTAATTCAAACCTTAAAGCCTGCCTCATGTCAGCCCCTGTGCTACAGAAGTATTGCTACAATGGAAAAGACAAATTAATAACAATTACAGATTTAAAGGTCCAGTGTGTAATATTTAGGTGAAAGGGACCATCTCTACGGAGGCCGCCATGTTTTTTACATTAGTCCAGACTGGACAAACTAAACACCTTTTGAGTTTTTATGACAACTGAAGCTACCACAGGTTCTTTTTCATGTTTAGACGGAGAGGGTGAGGTGAGGGGTGTTCAGCTGCAACATGCAACTTCAACAGCAGATATCACTAAATTCTACACACTTTAAAGAAAACGTACTTATATACAAGAAAACTGAACCGTGACTGGTACTGGTGATGGGGAATATGTTTCAACTTGTTTTAATAGTTCATCTTATACCATTAATTATATCTAAAATACATTAAAAATCATATGGAAAACAAAGTGATCTCTTTCCCAATCTTGCTTGCTCTTTCTCCACTTTCTCTTGCATGTGCACCGATACGATACATCTGGAACACTGTTTCATCAGCGTAGCTCTAGATTCAATCACATAACTGCATCACACAGGAGATGAGGAGTCAGGAATCTCCTGCAGAAGCTTGGTGTGAGAGGCTTTCAGTCAGCTGATCTGATGGAACAGTAACAATAAAAGCCACAGGAAACTGGGCCTGGTGAGAAATACGTCTGAAAGCCTCAACAGCAAAATTCTGGGAGTCTCAACAAAAAATTGTTGTCAGGAGAAATTGTCATTAAAATGTACTATAAGCATATTATGTCCAGTATTAGATAGGCAGGGTTTTCACTACATTCATTTTGCCTCATGATTGGGGTAGACACCCTTGCACCATGTATTACCCTGCAGCACGTCTTCCCTCCTCCCCCACAGGTTATCAGACCTGAACAGTTCAAACAGTTGATTCGCTCTCAAGTTTATAAAACACGTATTTAAACCCATTGAAAAAAAGTCCAACAGTTCCCACAGCACTAGACTCGCACAGCCAAAACATCAGGGTTAAAGTGACACCCTCAATTAATAACTTTATACATGTTGGTGAAGAGCAACAGAGACAAAGCAACACCCTGTTTATCCATGAACGTAAATATGAATCCAGCATGTTTTTATAAAGACCACTGTGAGTGATTAAGAGAGAGAAGAGGATACTGCTTCAGCATAACACTGGAACACTAGGTAGGGGGGACCCGCCCCGACTGCCACTGGGTATTTCACACACTGAGCAGGGCAATTGTGGAAACTGCTTCAGTCTAATGTGCAACTTGAAAAATAAATTTCTCGGAAATGGAGCCTTGACAGAAAATAAGTACTGTTAGGAACTTTAATTGCTGGCTGATTATGTTCAGAGGCAAAATATTATTTTTTTTTACAACAACCAGTGCTACATTTTTAAAAGCTACAGAATGATCAGTGGCTGCTTTGGATAAATGTTAGGTGTACAAAGAATTGTCTCATCAGAGACCACATACATGGTGCCGGTTTGTGGTTAGGATGAGGCAACAAAAGGGTTTTGGTTATGATCCGGAAGAGACCACGTGTTATTAAATTTAACATGCAAACTACAGTCGTTCCTCATACATGAATGACCTATCTTACAATTAAAGAGACTGAAAAGACACCACAAAGCAATGGGTTCTTCCCCGGCCCATACTACATCACTCCACCAAGTTGCATGTTAATCTGTTATATAGTTTGTGTAATCCTGCAATCCACTATCAGACAAACAAATGCAGACTAAAACAACCTCATCGGTGCAGGCATGAAAATATTATTATATTATTATATTGTATATATTTCATTGCAAGATTGATAACTTCAAAGAGAGAGAGAGAGAATCTTGATAAAAATCAATTCTCAATAGTTTAAAGTGAGTTTGTTAAAGTGCATGTTGACTCATTATGGAAAAATAAACAGCTTATGTTAAATACAGCAACATATTTACAGTCAGAAATAGTTCCTTAGTGTTGGAGCAGAAGTTATTCTCTATTTCTCATCTAGTTGCGATCTTGCGCAACATGAAAACGATGCTGGAGTGAGTGAAGATGTATTATCTAGTTAACGAGTGTTTCTTCATCTATCTCCCGCATTTATCTCAAATGCACTTAGAAGACGATCACACAGAAGAGCCAAATGGAAAACGTCATAAATGGCTGCCCACTCACCCCTCATGCCTGATGACCATCCTTGACCTTTCAAGTAGCCGCCAACAGAACGGTGATCCATCGTCCTTCTTCACCATCAGAAACACTTCAGCGCTGCCCTCACTTAAAAGCCACATCGGAAATAGTGAGCTCAGGATATTGTACGTGCAAGACACGCATTACCCTGTCGCGTCACAGCAGCTGGTCCCCTGCTCTTGATGGACCCTGTTCAAAGAGAAATGAGGAAACATGTAACCAGCAGGCTGGGTCGTGTGCATCAAGTCAGTTAGGTGGCTTTGCAGGGACTGCACTTAAATCTGGGTAACCAGTATTAATGGTGGGGGTTAAAATATGTCAATATCAGTTGGAAACTATATTTAGTCATCTCTGGGGTTTGAAGTGTGTCGAAGTAAAACACTGTAGAGTTAATTTATTCATTGTAAAGACAAGGAGCACATTGAAGCTGGAGGAAGGTAGTTACCGGCCTGCAACTGACCCAGCTGCAGAGAGGTGACCCCCAGTGACAGAGGTAGGTCAGCGGTGTTAACACCCACATCCATTTCCCATGGTAAATGGACTGAATTCATAAATCGCTTTTCTAGTCTTAAAAGACTTTACAGTACAAGTCACACTAACCTCTATGTGCAGTGCTTTCTCTATCACATCATTCACACAGGGTAATTCAGGGTTTGGTGTCTTACCCAAGGACATGTAAGTATGCGGACTGGAGAAGCTGGGGATACAAACTACTGGCGTTCTGCTTCTGGGATGACCCACTCTACTTCCTAAGTGACAGCTGCTCTTTACAGGGAAATGTTTGTGAATACAAAGACTTAAAAGTTTGTGGGATCAACTGGCGCGTGGACATGTCTCTTCTGTCACTGTCAGGACCTAGCGTTTATCAAATTTGGATGTGCTTGCTTTTGTAGACTTTCTGAAAATAGCAGAATTCAGATATCCTCTGTTGTTCAGTAGTGCGAATAGCCTCTATCACAGGACTGCAGGAGCATTGATGTGAGTTTGTGGAGGTTACAACTCCAGTCTGAAGCTCTACCCATTAATGAACTCCTTGAGGGAGTAGACAGGATTTTGGGGAAAACAAAAGCTGGTGACTCACTATTTTTGGACATGAAACTGAATTGTGATAAATTAACAAAATATTTTCTTTATTGGTAGGGCTGTAAAATGCCACCATATATTTTCTTATGCACATAACCACTTAAACTGGGAATCACAATAGAGTGAACGAGTTCTGTTAACGTGTTCCTGTAGTTGTGGAATGCAGAGAGAAGTTCACTCCATCTTCACTTTCTACTGTGTTGAACTGTAAAATCTCATTATTATATTATACCTGCATTAAAATAGATTTCTGACCTCTCGAGGGCAGAACAAGCTGCAAACACAACATTAACAGATTGGCCCTCATCTACCATAGGTGAGCATAAGCCTGCTGTTGGGCGGCTATTTCAGTTGGCACTCTCCTAAACTTCTGCTTCCAGCCTTGTATTATTATATTTAAAAAAAAAGACAAACTACACACAGAAAATAGTAGGTTTTGGATAAAAATTTGGATCATGCAATCTCACAATTGTTAAAACATTTGTATTGTTTTATTGCAGTTTCTTGGTTGCAAATTAGCCATTTTATTGACAGCGCTGGATCCACTTGTGACATTGTAAGATTAGAAATCCCTCCAAACCTGAAGTTAAGTAATGTAACATTCTGGATAGAAAATTTAAATTTTTTGCTAGTTAATAGTGACAACTATTGGAACAGAAATGAGAGAGGTGCAGTATAATTAAGTCTTTCATAAAACAGCAGGGATAAGGCTTACGGATGTAGTGAGGCCTCCAAAGTCAAAAACCAGGGGGAGCAGTCCAAGCTGTTCAACCAGAGCCAACCAGGAAGCATGTGGTAATCCAGAGGCCAGAACATGAGTCCAAAGATCCAAGGTAAGAACAGTTAGGCAAAAAATAAGCACAGGAGAGAAGAGCAGAACCACGCATGGGTGGAACACAGAACACTCAAGCAGAACACAGTGAAAAGGGGGGTTTATATACACCGAGAAGTGATTGGTTAATAAGACACAGGATGGGAACACACAAAGGCAGGAAGTCAAACCCACAGCAAACTTCTGAGAACAGTGATTCCAAAATAAAACAGGAAGTCAGAGAAAGTTCACACAGGGAGAAGATCGTGGCTGAAACACATGAAACAGATGCAACACTGAGAGCAAGAGAAGGAGATACTCTAATTCAGCACAATGTACAAAACATGCTAAACACATTTAAGAAAATTGCAGTGCTGAGCAGAGTAAAAGTATAGTCTAAAAATCAATACTATAACATAATTGAGCAACACATTCTACCTCTGTGAAGCCTATGTTTAGCTTTTTTATTTCTGTTTTTCTTATTTGAGGCTGACATTGATGTGCTGCTTAAAATCTATCTATGGCTTGTGAGGTTGTAATTGGTAGTGCTGCTGTACTAAATGATATCCAATTATTATGTTGTGTTTCTTTTTTAAGATTACAAACATTAGAGCTGATGAATATATTTGGAATGTAGTTTACTCCTCCTACCATAAACATCATGTGATTGCAGCAACATTTTGAGGCTTCTATGTCCTGGCTCTGTGAATGTTACACTGAAGCAATAAAGACATCCAGTAATAACAGAGCTACATTTGTAGTAGTGAGTTTACATGAGATGAATATATGTCTCCTTTTAGCTGTTTTCAGTTTGCACCAAGTCCTGAAAAAAATTTATGGCTCCTCATCAATTGAAAAAAACAAAGGTCAGACTCCACGACAGCAATGTCAAACCTCTTCTTCTTTATGGCTCGAAATGCTGGAGCGCAGCAAAGTGAACAAGATCAAGGCCTTCCACAATGAATGCATCAGGAAAACATGCTGCATCATCTCGCCTTAAAAAGATCTCAAATAAATAATTGACAAGGAGAATAAGAGCCAGAGGGTGGTGCTAGAGAGCAGACATTGGTGCAGACAATGGCTTGGGGGTGTCCTTAGAATGGATCAGAGGAGCATACCGAAGACCTCCCTGAGATGGACACCACCTGGAAAACAAGGTCAGACCAAAATAACATGTCGGTGCACTGTGACCGGCAAACTGAGGCTCAACATGCAGCGCAGGGGAGGCTCAGATGGAGCCAGATCATTGATGTCTTATCCCCCTCAGGGACGAAGAGGTAGCAATTAAATGCTCCACTGTTTTCGCCAATGATTTGTCCGTTACTTGTCTGTCTGTAGTTTGATGCTTGAAAGGCAGCATTAACTGGATTTGTCTGAGCATTATTTTCATAAGAGCTACATGTCCCCCCTTAAAACAATGAACGGGGATGAAATGTGAAGAAATATATTTCCTGAAAATATACTGTGGTTGAGTAAGTAGTATTATTTTAGTAGTATTCTTAATAATTTACCTGACAGCGTTAAATCAGGAACAACATTGTATGTCCCTGCACAAGAAGAAGAGAAAGTTATGCAAGTCAATTTGGCACTTAGACCCCATTGTGATGTCATTATGTGTGAAAGAGGAATGAGAGGAGACCTTCCCCCTGGGTCCAAGCACTGGTCGTGGTTGTGATGGGATGTATAGAGTCTCTGAGGTTCTGAATGGGATGAGGAGTGAGCTGGGGTCCAGCAGGGCACTGGAAACTGGTGGTGATGAGGAGGGGGAGGATCAGGGGGAGGCAGTGGATCACTGAAATGGCACATTCTGATTGGATCACTCCAACACCCACAGTTGTGTGTACGTGTGTGTGTATGTGACAGAGAGAGAGGGGGAGAGGGAGAATAAATGAATAAATGAGTCATCCTCCTCCTGATTGAAGTTATACTCGAAGCTTCATAACAATGAGCTGACAGACACTACCTACCCCACAGAGCTCAGGGGAGACTGCACAGTCATTTGATCATTCTCCGTGGGTTTGTCACTACTAATGGCATCTTTGATATTATACACTTCCATTTGATCCATTGTTAATATAAAAGTATTGATTGTAGCTGTAACTTTAAGTTGGCACATTCAGGTAATTTTGATTTGCAATTAAGCTGAGCATAAATGTTTTGCTCGATATCTTTTAATTCTTTTATGCAATTGTAGGATGAGAAACAAAAATATCTTATATTATCTTTATATTTGTATTTTCTCATGATTGATCAGACCTGAGAAGAAAATCCTTGCCAGATTTTAGTGGGATATTAAAAATTATTTATCAGCATTACCGTTGAAAAATAAGTTATACAATAATTAGAACTTCACATGGAGACGCATTATTGTGCCATATTGGAATTGAAATGTTACATGGTCTGAGTTAATGATATAATATCATTGTTGCCACAATGGTGGTTTGGAGCGACGAGGGCCAGAGAGCAGACACGCAGGCTGGAATGTGAAGGACGTTTTCATGAGGTCGGAGCAGAAAAGCAGACTTACAGGCAGAACGAACAAGCAGGGTGGTGAGTCAACAGACAGACAGACAGGCAACAGGTAACAAATGGAACTAAAGCAGACAAAGAATGAGCGGAATCCAGTGACTGAATACACGAGGAATGAAAGGGTAACTGGGTGGGAGGTGGTGGAGCATGCAGACAGTGAAACACTCATAAGGGCAGGAAGAAAAAGAAAAAAAAAGAAGATAAGGGATTATGAAAATAAAAAGTCGAGAAAATTATAAGAAAAAGTTATCACAGTATATCACAGTATCAAATCCTGCAGTGTGATGTAAAAGGATATATGTGACACATTTTCCTAGGACTGATCTTTTAACATGTATTCAATGTCTTAACAATGTACTCCGTAATTTGAACTAATTTGAACATGAATACAATACATCACGTTACAACACAACTTTATTAAGGCAAATTGGTAGGGTAATTAAAAGAACGCAACAAAACAAGATACAGACATGCACTGACAAACATCCACTAAACCATAACACAACAAAACACTATAACAGAGCCTATGTAGTATACAACTCATAAAAACATGAGCGCGGCAGACAGCACCTCTGTCCCATGTACCAAGCCTTTCTAAAACCAAAAGAAAACTATTAAAACAATAGTTATCACATTCACATGAACAGAATCATATCTAAAGGGGAATAATGTATTTTATTTTAAAAAATCGGAATGGCAAAATGATTATGAAGAGTACAGGAATGAAAAAAAAAAAGAGCAAATACTCTAAGACACTTTGAAAACTACTCTGGGTTGTTTTTTTCTTTCATTTAATGCTTTTCAGTCATTATGGTTCCATACAGAGCCACTGTTCACATGCTCCCAAACACTGTCTTTTGTCTGCACATAGCCCATTTAGTCCATTAAAATAAGTACCTGCTGGATCTTAACAGGAGCCAGTAGAAAAGGCTCCAAATGTATTAAAAGCTTGTAGTGTGTCGTTAGCTCACCCACCTGACAGTGTGTTACAGCTCACCTTGACAGACACAGGGAAAGGTCCTTCCTCTTCTGACAGATGAACTTGAAACCCGCCCTCTGAGACTTCATTCCTTTCCACTCTTCACCTCTCTCTTCTGACTTCAAATCTTTTTTTTTTTTTTCATATTTAATCATATGTTCTCTGAAAGATCAGGCTGTCAAAATTCCCCTCAACCACAAAAAAGTACATCTTAATAAGAAAAGGTAAAAGAAGCCTTTAAAGTCTGAGGCCCCTAAAAATGTTGGTGTCTTTTACCCCCATAGAATGAATGTCTGAAACATGAAACATATAAATGTCTTTATAAAATATATATTATCATTAAGATTACAATTATTTGAACAAATGAAGGCCAATGCTAATAAAAGTCTTCCTGCAGATGTTTCTAGCAGGACAGGGCAAAGACGTGATGGACATCTTTGAGTTAAAAACATCTGCAAAGGAAGTGTTAAAAGACACTGTGGCGTTCGACCACGCCACCGGGTTCCCCTCACGACAGCCAGAGACAAACCAGTCCAACCATTGTGGGTTCAGCAACATCTCTTTATTAATTCCCAACAGAACATACCAAACATGTAACTTAACTGGTCCAGCACTTTCTGCTGGACCTTCAGCTTCACCCAGTCTCTCTTCCCAGTGTCTTTCTCCAGTGTGTCTTTCCGCGTGCGTTCTTTCCTGAGTGTTCTCAGAGCCTTCTCTCGAGGCAGCTCTGCTGCCTCCTTTTAAAGTCTGAGGATCAATCAGCTAACAGCTCTCACCTGTGCTGATTGATCCTCAGTGGTGCAGGTGAAGGTTCTCTCGCCGCCCCTTCACCTCCACAGACACAAAATATTCCAAGTGACTACAGATAAATTCTGGATTTTGTCTGAAATCAGAATTAAATTATATTATGAGACTCTTCCTACCAAGAAAAACAACATCAAGTCATTTCAGTGAGTGTCCCACAACAACATCTGTTTATGTTTAAATGAAAAGCCCTCCAGCAGCCGAAATAATGAAGAAATAATTTGGGATGATCCAGGCCTGTGGAGAATTTATCTTTTCGCCTATACATTACATAAGCAACTTCATTCCAACTTGCTCTGAATGTAAATGCAGCAAAGATAACCTGGTGTAGGTTTTGCATCGAGTGAGAACTTCAGGGCAGGGAAACACTATTTGTTTAAATATAAACAGCGTTGAAACCGTTGCAGGTGAGATGGTCATTCTTGCGGAAGAAATCTCAGAGTTACATGATGTGGGTTTAAATGCATCTTTAAATCCACTGTGAACACTGCCTTTTTAAAATGGCAGGGTTTGTATTCACGTCGCTGTAGTTTAGATTAGATGAACTGAATTGATCGCTGTTGGGAAATTGTTGTGTCATAGCAGCAGGTCAACATTCACAAAGAGTAAGAATACAAAGAGACAAGGTGCAACATTGCAGTATTTGTTTGACATGACTAAAATAATAAATAGGACTATATGTGGTAAAATTAGTATGAATATAATATGAGCAAAATAAATAAATACATTGACAGTTGTCAGCAGTAATTACTATGAAGTACTATCAGAGGTGGTAATTGTACAGTCTTATTGCTGTGGGCAATAAGTATCTGTCCTTGCGGCAGCGCAGCTGATCCAGTCTGTTGGAGAAAGTGCTCCGCTGTCTGTCCACCAGGTGGTGGAGAGGGTGCTCTTGATTGTCCATGATGGGTAAAAGCTTATTCAGCATCCACCTCTCCACCACCACTTCAAAAGTGTCCGGTTTGCAGCCAATGACGGAGCCAGCCTTCTTAATCAGCTTGTTCAGTCTGTTGGTGTCCGATGCTGCTCCCCCAGCAGACGACAGCAAAATACAGTACACTGGCTACAACAGACTGAATTTCCAACATCTTGCTGCACACGTTGAAAGATCTCATGAGCTTCCTCAGGAAATAGAGTCTGCTCATTCCCTTCTTAGACAGCATCAGTGTTGGCTTTCCACTTCAGTCTGTTGTCGATGTGGACGCTCAGGTATTTGTAATCCTCAATTGTTACAATATCCTCTCCCAGAATACGAGTGGCTGTGAAACCGTCCTCTTCCTGCTGAAGTCGACCACCATCTCCCTGGTCTTGGCCACATTCAAAAGCAGATGATTTTTACCAGCCCACTCTACAAAACCATCCACCGGCGCTCTGTACTCACAGCCCATCATTTATACACCCAACCACCGCAGAGTCATCAGAGAACTTCTGTAAGTGGCATGACTCAGAGTTGTCAGAGTGTGAAAAGGAAGGGCGACAGTACAGTCCCCTGCAGAGCTCCTGTAGTGCTCACCACCACATCGGACAGAACGCTGCCCAGTCGGACAAACTCTGGTCTGCCTGTCAGATGGTCAGTAATCCAGGAGACGGTGGATCTGTCTACCCCCATAGCCTGTAGCTTCTCCCTCATAAGAACTGGCTGGATGGTGTTGAACGCACTGGAAAAATCAAAGAAAGTGATTCTCACTGTGCACCAACCTGGTCCAGGTGTGAGTGGACTCGCTGCAGTAGGTAGATAATAGCATCATCCACTCCCACATGAGGCTGGTAGGCGAACTGTAGAGGGTCAAGCGATGATTTCGACCTGTGGTCAGAGGTGGGCCAGGACCAGCCTCTCCAGAACTTTCATCACATGAGATGTGAGGGCAACTGGTCCGTAGTCACTGAGGCCAGATGGAGTCGTCTCCTTGGGAACTGGAACCAGGCAGGACGTTTTCCACTGCAACTGTATCTTCTCCTGATGCAGGCTCAGATTGAAGAGATGCTGGAGAATAGCAGCTGGCTGGTTGGCACAGTTGAGGAGCAGCACTTTGAAGGTGGGGGAGTTATGTCCAATGAGCACTCCAGGGTGGGCAGAAGCTTTGGAAGCAGTGAGGGTGTGTGGAAGTCTGGGAGTGTGGTGGGGAGGACAGATGAGGGCTGTGTACTGAACCTGTTGAAGAACAAATCTGGCTAATTTGCCCTCTCCAGGCTGCCTCCTGGCTGTTTGCTTTTCGCCTTGAACCCAATTATTTCCCTCATTCCCGACCACACATCCCTCACATTGTTCTGCCGGAGTTTGGCCTCCAGTTTCCTCCTGTAGGAGTCTTTGCACTCCCTCAGCTCTCCCCTCAGGTCATGTTCTATGACCTTCTGTTCTCGTCTGTCCCCAGACCTGAAGGCTTTCTTCTTCTTGTTGAGAAGAGCGCTCAGCGGTGATCCAGGGCTTGTTATTTGGAAAGCAGCGCACAGTCCGGGCTGGCAAGGTGGTTTGTTCACAGAATGTATTCTGTTGATGTCCTCCCCATGTGGCTCACAGAGCACATCCCAGTCAGTGGAATCGAAGCAGTCCCGCAGTGCCTCAGTGGCCTCCTGATTCCACCTCCTCACATTCCTTGTGGATGCAGGCTGTCACTGGACAAGAGGGACATATTACGGCGTCAGCAATATCAGGTTGTGGTCTGATCTGCTGAGTGGGGGGAGGGCAGTGGCACTGTATGCGTCCAGAGCATTTGCATACAGGTCCAGTGTTTTACTGTCTCTTGTGGGGCAGTTTACATACTGGTGGAATGAAGGTAAGTTTTGTCCAGTGTGACATGATTGAAGTCACCAGTGATGGTTATAAAAGCATTGGGATAATGAGTTTGCAACAGTGGAGTGAATGATGTTGCTAGCTACAGTCGCATCAGCTGATGGAGGAATGTAAACAGTGACAACGATGGCGGACGTAATCTCCCTCCTGGTGGAGATCCTCCCAGACCTGGATCAGGACATCAGTGAGCTAATACAGTGAGCTAATACATAACCAATACATAATGTCCCATAGGTGCTGACTTGGATTTAGGTCAGGGGAACGTGACGGCCAGTCAATGGCATTAATGCCTTCATCATTGATAGTTTGGTCAGACACATGCACACCAGCCTGCTGGAGGTCATGCTGTAGGGCTCTGGCAGTGCTCCTCCTGTTCCTCCTCGCACAAAGGAGCAGTTACCGGTCCTGCTGCTGGGTTGATGCCCTACTATAGATTCCCTGTCCAGCTCTCCTTGTGTGGGTTAAATACAGAGGTCAAATCTCCCCATGTTTGCATGTTGCATGCTGTGTGTGGGACCAAAAATTGGAATCTTAATCTTAATCTCCTCCAAATTGAGATTGTGCTGGGAGACACAGAAAACCCTCTCGCAACCGCACTTGCCTTCCTGGAGGAGCTGGACTCCCTGTGCAACCTGATCGAGCTGCAGGTACCGCCTCATGCTACCAGTAGCGACACAAGCAGAACACAAAACTAGAGAAGAGTCAGTCAGGAAGGATAAAGAGAGAGCAGCTGTCTGTGGCCACCACATGTAAAACCATTTCCTTTTTGGGGGTTGTCTTGATTTTTCCCCTCCATTGCACCTGTTTGCACCAACGCAGGTGAAACTGATTCATTATCACTTGTGCTTCCTGAATGGACGGATTGAAATCCCTGAAGTTTAACAGATTGGTGTTATACTGTGACCATTAAGTGTTCCCCTCATTTATTTGAGCGGTTGTATTGAGGTATTATCGCCTTAATAGATCCGCAGCAAGCTAGTTTTGCAACAGAGATGGCAGCAGGAAACATGGGAAAAGTGACAAAGTGGATGATATAATCTTCCTAAATGGAATAAAATAATGCCTCACATTTTTATGTCTTGCCCTAACAGATCGGAATTCATATAGTGTGTCCAGACATGTGTGCAGTAGGTGTCTTCCCTGCAGGAAATGACTCAAAAGAAAAAAATCCCCCGCTTCCTCCCTCCTTCCCTTTCTCCATCTTTCTCTCTCTGTCACGTTATGACCACCTTGTCCACCTTTTAACACGGGATGGCTACCACCTTCATCCTTGATATGAACATTACAGAGGGAATTACTGTGCGGCTGAGAGCAGTCTGACTCAGCTCTCTGCCCATACAAATGAGCTTGGATGGTCCGGGCACTGAGGTGCACTAAAGTGCTGTCGTGCACGTTCCTCAATCTTAGGTAAGGTTTTATTATTTTATCAATATTTAATGATATAAATGCTCTTAAAAGACTTCATTGTCATCCTCCAGAGGTTTAGCTGAATGTGCAGACATTTTAGGTTTAAAGGCAGCCTGAAAGCATGAGCTGTCATTGATTTGAATTCAGAATTTTCAAATAACATGTCATTTTCTTTCAGGCTAGATGGCTCTGCTTTGGTATAAAAGAACAGAAGAGCGAAAAGAAAAGAAAAGAAGAGAGAAGAAAGACATTTATATTTTCCAGCCACGAGCAGTGATTACAGTAACGCTGCATGCATGCAAAAATATTGCAAATGTAAGCTTTTACTGGAATTAAACATATTTACATGTACCTGTTTGTGCTGTTTGAGCATTTTTAATGTGGACAGCAGAAATGCCTCTCTAACAGCGGCAGCCTTTGTTCACTGCAGTGATTAAAAACAACAGATGAACACATAGAAGTACAGTTAAACACGTCCATTTGGTGCAGCAGATGCCCCATCACTGCTTTGATGCTGTCACAGTATAAAGCGTAAGTAATGCACATTGCAACTCTTTCCATATCATTCAGTGCTGTCACACTTGATGCCCATGGTCACATCACTCATGGTGATGAGAAGTGACTCCGGCTTTGCCGGCGGCGGCTGCAGGCTTTCTGCTTGCTGATGACCTCATCATCCTTTTAGAAGTGTTCCTTCATGAGTTCCTCCTGCCACTCCAGAGCATAATGAGTTTTAAAAATGGATGAGAAAACAAGCAATAATAAAGTCATGACCAGAATTCAGTTTACTTTTTGTTGATAAAGTGTTATGTATTACTGCGTTTTGAACTAAAGTACGTGTAGCTTTTAGACCCAGAAACTTGACCAGTGGAGATTACCACAACTGTTCCACTCAGTCCACCAAGCAGCGGTAATGCAGAAAACTATACAACTGTGATGACACTACATAAATCCAGCATCAACAATAAAACACATAAAGAGACTCAAATTGTGCGAATGTTTATGTAATTTAATGCTGGCCAGTTTGATTATAGAATCAGCCCTAGAAAAGGGTCAAGCACTCGTAACATAACCTGATTAAAACTCCTGAGATGAATTCGAGTAAGAGACTGATTTTATGAGTTAATGTGGGGATTGACCAGCTGAAATAAAAAACTGGAGGCATGTTCAGTGCAAGTCCCAGTCAAAGGGTTCCTGTATGATCGTCAAATAACTGAATCTAATTTAGACCCTGGTCTCTGAGGTGGAAATACACAGTTCTTGTAAAGGTTACTAGTTCCTATGGAAAGAACCTGTGGTCGAAACAGTCTCACATATAGTATATACATACAGAGAGAGAGGAATACTTTTATACAATTGAGACTGTAGGGTCTGTGAGCACACACAGAAATCACATAAACTGATTTGAAAGATTATTTGATAAAGATTGGTGATTAGTTGTAAACAGTGTTCTCCTTTTCTACATGTTCATGTGTTTAAATCTCTGGAACACTTTACAAATTAACAAAATGAATTCAAATTTGAATGCAACTATTACGGTCATTAAAACTTAATCATACAAATGCAGAATAAAAACCAAAACTTTCTGCTCTTGAGGGTGTGTAGCTTCTGTTTTTATACAAAGACAAAAATCCCAGATGAGACAACACTGGTGAAGGTCAGAGTCTTTGTAACTGCATAAGTGGGTTTTAGGAAGACATTTCTTCTTAAGAACAGTTGGTGAATGAGGCCCCTTTTTTTCTTGTTAAAACCTGGCACTGATTACCCAGTATGCAACTCATCCTCTGACAACGAATGGCCTCAAGCAGAGGTGGTGAATGAGGTCTGGAAGGCTGCTTCCTTCTCACTGCACACCCCCAGATTCTGCAGAGCCTTCACATCCAACCAATGCAGTACAACCCACCTCAGTGTGAAGAAACACAATTTGACTCACACAATCTGTTGAGTTCAACTGCAGGGTCTCTTGCCTTTGCAGTGTTTGAACCCCCCCCCCCCCAAAAAAAAATAAATAATTAAAATTATTTCCCAAACTTTTCAGATTTTAATCATGTTCCTTTTAAATTATTCTAAATTAGGCGAGGGCTTCCCGGACACTTTGGAGGTGACACCAAATCTGCCATCCTTAACACCCCCAGGCTATGTATGAATAGGATCCTGTTCACTTTCAATAATTAATTCAATTAATTAATCCACTGTGTGTGGTGGGCAGGAGCCGAAGGTCAGAACAACAGACCGTCCCACAGAATATCAATGGATTTCTTAAATTAATCAGTTAATTTTTAACACAGTATGAACAGATATTAGTCTGGCACATTTTTAAACCCGTATCTGGCTAAATCTCATTTCCTTGCTATTTGTTACTGTCTTTATCAGCGTATTAAGAGGTGCCATATATTAAGTCCCTGATCCCTTTACCCTGACCCAGATCTCCATGAATTCCTTTTCAAATTTTAACATTTTCGCAGATTTATCCAAAAAGAATTAATGAAATGAAAAAAAATACAATTACCAAAAAATAAGACATATATAAATTTCTTCAAATGAAGTCTACAGATATATTTAAAACAAAACAAGGAAACAAAGAAACAATTTAAAATAAACAGAAACATGTATTAATTCTCAAAACATCTCGACCGTCTTCTCTGCAAGCACTTGGTTTACTCTACTGCTAAAACAAGAAGATATCAGAATCTCATAATGCCTGAGACAAGAAACAACGACACGATAAGTTTAAGTAACTTTGCAAGTTCTAGTAACTCCTACAGCAGCGTCACTTTCTACGATCTAAAGCCTCAACGTTTTTTAAGTGCAGTTCATAAACGCAGCAGAATGATCACTCTTCTCGACCCCGACCATGCAGGGCTCCTTTAGTTTGAAGAGGACCACTTGTTAAATGGGCACCAGCAGAGTGTTTGAAACTCATATCATCAGCAGATGAGTTTCTATACATTTCAGTCTTTGCTAGAAACAAAGTTGTTATTGAATGTACAGAGTAGGACGATGCATATTAAAGCCATTTATGAAATATTAAGGATCGACCACGGTGAGATGGAAACAGTGAGAGGCCCTATCCTTTTTTCTTTGATGTGGTATTGAGAAATAGAAGCTCAAACCTAAGCTGCTGTGTGTTTCCTCTTTAAGGAAACGCTCATGAGGATTGCGAGAGGGCAAAGTTATGGAGACTTTGGTGATCTGAGGGAGCCTGGTTCACTCACAAAGACATCAAGCTTCAATGAGAACTGAATGAGACAGTGTACTTGCTGCGCTCTGTGGATTCTGCCCACTATTCAGAATTATTTAGAATTCATATGGAGCACTTTGGTGGAACAAAAATAAGAGAAACCCTGCATTTCAAAGCTCAAATGGTCAAAGCTCAGAATGTAATCACACATTTTTTTCTATAGTTATGCATACAGCAAATAATTACATGCAGCATACCTACAGTAACAGGTTTTGAACTTCTGAAAGTGCTTAAATAAGAAAAATATCCCATTAATGCCTTTTCTGTGATCTGTTTTATGACTGTTAAACAAGTTTGTATTGGAATTGAAAAAAATGTCTTAAAAATTAGCCCACATCAACACATCTGCCTTTAAGTTTTGTTGTCTATAGCTGCGGGCTGCTTCAGGTTATTTTTAAATATCTTAAGGGAATTTCTCTTGGGTGGTCAATCAATCAATCAATCAAATTGTATTTCTATAGCCTATAGTCACAGATTACAATTTGTCTCATAGAGCTTAACAAGTTGCAACATCCCCTGAACTTAATCCTCGACAAGAGAAAGGAGAAACCACTAACAGGAGGGAAAAACCTTAGAACCCTCGGAGAATCATATGTGAGGGCTCCCTCTCCCAGGTACGGAGATGGATGTCGCACCTTGTTAAGCCCTATTAACAATATTTACAACATCGATCAGAGGAAAAAGTTTTAACATGATGGAAAAGTGTTTCAAAGTTTAAAGTATTTATGGAAAAGAAAATGTCTGATAGATGAGGGGAGCAACAATGACAAATGAATGAAGGCGTGATTGCCATGGCAGAATATGTGAGTCACCAAATTGCAAAAATGTCCTTTCCTTCTTAGGCATATTGTAAATGAAGCAGTCGTAATCATAGTAATACTGCATGTCAACCAAAGGTGCCAAAGGTGGCCCAAATTTGATTTGTGCTGTATAGGCTATATTTACCATTTACCACATGGGCCACATCACATATTTGCAAAAAAGGCCCACAGCATTTTGGGATATAAGCACCATTCCACACTTAAGGATCAAATCAATTTTGTTCAGGCCACAAGAAGGCCAGAAGTGCAGCATCATCGTTTAAAGTGGCCCACATTTAAATACTTGCAAACTGGATATATGTAGCATGAACCCATGTGTTTTTTCAGGCACAAATGTGGCAACTTCTGTCCCCACGGAAGCTGTTTTCATCACTTGCACAAGGCTGCAGACTGAGCCACACATGTTCGTTGGAAGGCTGAAGGTGCAGCTCTCTCCTCATCGCAGCTGCATTTTATGGAGGATGGCACAAACAATAAGAAGAGGCATGTTAGCAGAGGTCATTTAAATATTCAGCTGGATTTACTGAGGTCACGCAATTTGCTTCAGGTTTTTTGGGGAAAATTCTCTAGAACATTTATAACCAGGATTTACAAGAGCCACAGCGAAGGTCCGCACATAAGTAAGAATAATCAGACATCCTTAAACTGAACCGCACCTATGAGCTCTTCATCATTTGCAGAATGTGTCCTGGATGGGAGAAGGTGCATTCAGGTGAACTGACTAAAAGACTGAATGACTTACAATATAATAAGATACTGAGTACACGGAGAGTGTGGCCTCCATGAGAACTTTACCACGTAATTGCACAATTCTATTTTTCTAATAAAACCAGCTCAGACCGGAGACAGTGTTTCAGAAAAAGCTTGGCTAGAAATGGATGAGTGAGTGGTGAGTGTGCATCGCAAAATGTCTTCATCCCTTGGTATCAGGATAGAGAGCGGTCTCTCAAGGGAGTGGGCAGCAAATGTAAATGCACTCTTCCGTCTCTGTTGACTGAATCATTTCATCTGTTTGAATATGGTTTATTGTTATTGCAGGACCGGAGGATGTACAGCTTCATACTGGAGAGTCCTTATATTTGGTTGACACCAGGTGATGGGCAGATATGCTATTTTATGCGCTGCATTCTCTCTATAGCATTTGATAGTTATGTATGATAGTAAACTGAGCGTTGGAAGTTATCTCGGCAATAAATGCATCCATCCCCTTGGGCCTTGGAGGGTTCAGCGGGTGGAGGGTCTGAGATGCTAGTGGTAGTTGCAGTGAGGCGTTGCATATTGTGTATGTGTGACCTTAAATGTCCCACTGGTCGATTGTCCATACCGCACGAGGCTGGTTCACATCAGGACAGGTGTTGACTCAGTCAGTCGCTCCTCTAACATCTCACGGCTTGGTCTCCCTCACTCCACAGTCCACCCCCCCCCCCCCCCCCTCCCTCTAATCCCACAAAAAGTTGAGAAAGCATATTAAATGGAAGTGAGGGAGAGTTGCTACTGTTGCTAATTGGATTGGAGCTGGTGGGCATTGGCTCTGCAGCACAACGGGAGCAAACGAGAGTGAGCAGGCGGATTCTCTTTGGCTGATGTTACAGTTATTATTAGGCACAGAGAGAGGTAATTCACTCAGATCAAATGGATTCTGTACTTGTTTTTTTTTAATCTATAGACTGCACTGTGAGGTTGGTTTGGAGGTTAGCTCTGTAACCCCACAGCAAAGAAGTTTTGGGATCGAACTCCTGCTGGCTGGGTTTTTTTTCTGAGTTACTAAATACTTTGTTTTTGCTTTCAACATGGAAGCTAAACTTCATGTCCATTTCTGAGGTTTGACAAGGTGCAGGGAGGACAATCACTCCTCCAAACTAAAATGAAGACACAACCATGTGTACATCACATTTTATTCAAGCTATAGTTGCAGGTGTCTGTGAAGACACTGCTTCATAGTCGTTGACTTTTATTTTGATGGAAATGTTGCATTCAATTAGTCACATTACATGTGCAAAAATAATGCTATGCCACTACTGTAAAATCTCCCCTATTAACCCAGGTGTCAGAAAAGATTTTCTTTTTCGAATTCCTTGTTTGGGATATTAAATATTCAGAATCACTCTATATTGGTGTAATAGACCTCAGTTAATTATATGATTTATATTACAATACTTTATTTATTTCATAGTAATAAAAAAAAAATTAAAAAAATCTTTGGTTGGACCAAAGGTAGAAGCAAATGTAGCTGAGCAGTGTAACAACAACAACAACAAATCATTTCAAAACTGTCAATAATTGATGCATTCATTAATCAAGTTTACAGCTGCATTGCTAACATCAAGTCTGAGCTGTCCTTGCAAAAAGGTTCATTATAAACCTATAAAGTCAAGGTCGTCACACACTATTAAATTAAATGTGGAGTTTCTCCGTTGGACAAATATGTGTCTCAACTGGCTCGTCTTGCCAAACCTTTGTTGTGTTTTCTCAATCAAGAGCATCACAGTGAATTCTCTCTCCTCCAGTTGGTTTCTATTTGGCTTTCTGAGTCAAATGTATGTCTTACGGAGGAATTGTATTGTAAGAGAAACATGTGGTGAATGTGGATAATCTCCCTCTGACCTGACTCTATGCACTGTGCCGTCCTCAGTAAGAGATGCTTGAAAAATAAGACAATGCATACTACGTGAAAGAAAAGACAAAAAGAACCTTAACAAATCGGAAACCATGAAAAGCTCAACACAGGTGATTTTTATTGGAAGCAGGGATCTGGAATGTGAACACACACAAACACACGATACACTGCAAACAAACTTCCTATTCTTGTATTAAGACAGAATCCTGTGAGTTGTCAGTGTCTGCTTTGTGGCGACGCGTTAAGAGAGCCAGACAATCCATGATACATACCCTCCTGACAGAGCTTAAAGCAGATCCCACTAAATTATAGACATTAGCATGAATTATCAATAGGAGAAGGTTGATGAGACCAAGGGCAGTGAAGGATGTAACATCCTCCATGCTCAACACCTCTTTATTACTTCAGATGCTAAACAGTGCTCTGAATGAGAAATGGCCACCGATGTCTTTATCTCCCGTTCCTCCTCGCTTTAGCTCTAAAACAAGAGGTTCGTGTGGGACATGTTGGGATATTTAGGCAAGTTGCTCTTAAGAATGCCTTTATTGTCATTGAACAGGGTGTACAATACAATTATAGAGCCACTCTTTCACAGTGCAAAAATAGTGGAAATTGACAACACTTACAAATATACATGTAACTATATTCAAGCAGCTGTATTGCACAGCAGTGGTTATGGCACAGTATGAGTAGTAAATATACTGCACAGTGGATGGATGAGTATCGCAGGTCTCACAAGTACAGTTCGTCCTTTGTCCATTGTTCTCTAGCATCACATTTCTACAAGCCCCACAAATATTAAAAAAAGGTCCATTATTGTTCTGGGAATAAGAGATCCAGTATTAATTCTCGGGGAGAAAAAAAAATTCTGATACTGTAATAAAAGTGAGTGTGTGTGTAAATTTGCCAGAGCAGGCAGAAGTCAAATATTGCAGAATCATTTTTTTCTCACATCTCTTTAGAACATCCATTCCATATTTTTTGTCAGTAGAAATGGCACAACACTACAGAGAGAACTCCATACCTACCTCAGCGTAGATTGACCCTGTCTGATCCAAACAGTATAAACATGAAACTCAAAATCTTCACTATCACTGTAGATGCATGACCCAGTTTTGTAGACACCATGAATCGGCTTTTTGTCAAAAACCAGAGAGCCCACTCACTTGGAATAGATTCATATGTGACCTTTAGCTTTGGTAACAGAACATTTAGCATCTGTCAATTTCTGCCTTCTCACAATAAGTCAAATGTTTCCCTGTTACTTGACATTTTTTGTATGACCCAAAAGACATTTCAAATCAATAAACATATTGAAGTTGAAATTTAAAATGGAATCCCAGTTTTAACCCAGTTCTCCACTACCTCTTCACAAACTTAACTTATAGAAAAAAACAAGTTGGGGCCTTGCTGCTCAGAACCTGGCATCACTCACTGCGGCATTTTCTTTGTCTTTCTACTTCCTCTCCTCCTTCCCTCGGGCAAGCCAACACTGAGCAGGTTTCTCTGTTGCCCAGACCAGTTCTGCCCTCGGCCATTTATTTTGCTCCAGATTGGCTTTTACATGCCACCACAGCCTCCACTTTCCTCGTGGTTATTGTAGTGATGCCTGCCTAAGACACCTCAAGGTCATCTGGAGCTGGAAACTGCAGGTGTTTAGTTGCCTGAGCCGCAAGAACACTCTTGGCTCAGACAGATGAAATGTACAAACGGGCTCAATGTCAATATACCTTCTCACTCTGCCTGTCTTGTTTCAGGTGTTGGATTTTGCTTTTGAGCCAGTGCATTTGCAATACTGAGGAAGGAACCCTTGCTAAATGGACAAAGAGGCAAAGTTGATAAAAAACAATTCTCTCTAAATCTAATCGAAGTAATTTCCTGACTGGAACTGCTTTGTTAATGTATTTATTGAGTCACTTTAATTAAAAAGTTATGATTATTATATCAGAAACCTTGTTAACACAGTTAGGTTTACACTCAGTCATTGAATTTATTGCAGCATGAAATTGCCTAAGATTTCTTTTCATTGTATTGCATCATAAAATTAGTTGCATATCTTTTAAATGAACCACTTTCCTTTATCACAGGTTTTCTGATTTAGGCTTCGGACACAAAACGTCCTTCAGTACCTTTAAAATAATGAATCATTCACCGGTCAGAAAATATAGCAATAAAAACTTTAAGAATACATTTAGAATCCTTAATTAAACAAAACAAACAAGATGACACATTTCATAGCTAGTTGTCTGAGCAACGAGCATGTATGAAGAACTTGACCACTGGAAAATTCCCCCTATGCATGTATTGTGTAGGTATTCTTACACACTTTAGCCAAAATCAAATCAATCAACAAACATTTTGTGTTTTAAATGGAGAGAACTACAATACTTCTTACTTTTAAATGGAATAATTTCACTTAATATCACCATCACTTCACAAGTGCCACTTGAAATAAGCAAAATAATCTTGAACACAACTTTGATTTATACCTTAATAGAGTATATTGATACATGTTGAACCTCTTAGTACACAGTTTGTGTGTCTTATTATATTTTGAGAGTCGTATGCTCTGTTTTGCTCTCTATTACACTGGAAAATGCCTAATTGAAAAATAAAAAGCAAGAGAAAGGGCTGCTTCAAATACTACAATTGGTTCCTGTTATACCACCAAATGTTATTTTGATTAAATGCCCTCTTTTGTTGAAATGTCTGTCTTACTTTAATTTATTTGGACTTGTTAATTTATTGATCTCCTTTGGCAGTTGTTTGTGATTAAACAACCATTTCAACATAACTAGTGTTGCCTGCTGTGTAAAGTTTGTCTTTGTTCATATTCTCAGTTTAAAAAGTTTGTTTTTCATTAAAGGTGAAGAACCTGCAGCTGTGGCTGCTTCTGTCAGAGCCACTTTGTACAAGAGTTAGCACAAAGACAACAAGCGAGGCTGCTCCCAGTGACTTTGTCACCCTGCACACCGGCGTAGCCAGAAGCAGGGTATGGTTTTTGCCTCTCTCTCTGTGCATGTGTGTGTGTGTGTGGGTGGGTGAGTGGACAAGGTAACTCAACAATACATAGATCAATTTTCAACAAACTTGGTGGGAATATTACTTGGCAGTGCGATGACTAACTTTTGGAGGCAAAGGTCAAAAAAAAAAATACAGAGAGAATAGCCAATATCCAAATATCTCCCCAAAGGAGAGATAGATTATCTAAAGTTCATATTCAGCAGAAAATGATTCTGCATCCTGTATGACATGAAAATACATCCCATCATGACAAGGTCACAATGAAGTTCATAAAATTCCACCATTCAAAAATGCATTTTTTGTGGTAACTCTGTATCCTTCAGAGCAATCGTGTAGAAATGGCATCATGATGGAATTATTCGAAATATTAATATTGCAAAATAAAAAAGCATAAGCCTGAAAGTAATGTCCCTTAAACCTTGTAGTGAAGCTGGCGGCGAATCTGAGAGTCCAACCAAGTCAGTGCAAACACTGTGTTAAATCAGTAGCTTTATTCTTTCATTTCATTCTTTAAAGTATAGCTGCAAAAGATTTGTCACTTACAGATTTGCAGAGCACAAAGCAGAATTCTTGAAGCTTTCATTCAGTACATTTGCAATTGATTCCAAATCTGATCCAGTTTTACACAAAAAAAAAACACCAAAACAACAAACGTGCATCATTATGTTCCAAACAATCCTGCATTTTAATTTGCCTGCCTCCCTATGTGGTAGAACAGGCCTTCTGATGTGGAAAAAGAAATACTGCAGCTAATAAGCATTCATGCCATATCCAAGATATACGAATTATGTAATAATATTTTCACCTTTTAAGTCCACTTCACATCAATATCCAGTTGTAATTAGCAGTGTAAGGAATTGTCCTTTAATGATTCCATGTGACCAACTGAGTTAAAGGTTTATCAGTCCAGTGAAAACACAACCTAAGGTATGATCTGACAAATAGTAAAGCATTTCTTGTAAAATATTAATATTGGCCTGTTTGTGCTGTGTGTGTTGATTCACACCAACCAGCCAATGGACCAAACGTATAGCTATTAACTGTAAAACAGCTTGAAATGGACAGTGACATGTGTCTGCGTGTATTTGAGTTACATTGTGAACTCACCAGGAACTTCAGTTCTTCTCTCATTTCTCTTCAATGTTTTATTTTTCCTCTTACCTGATGCCCTGCAAAAGAAGACTTACAAAGTCCATAGAAAAGCACATTTGTCTGTTCAAATTGAAATATATTAAGACCATGTGGAATCAGTGTGTCACCCTGACCTAAGAGCACTCATCACTAATAAAATTCACCCTGGGTATGTCTTAAAGAGTACGTCTCTTTGCTATTCCAGCTCAGTGAGGCAGCAATGCTATAAATTCAAACTTAACCTGTACGGCTAACTTACGTTCAAGCATTCATCGAGATTCATCCTCAGAGGACTTTGAATTATTTTCTAAATTTCAGGGGCCAAAAAACAATACTCCAAAACAAACTGTTAACCTCATGGTGGAATTAAAATAGCCTGAAGATGATCAATGTTTGAAAATGTATCATCCTCAAAGCAATCCATTCAATAGTTAGTGATATTTGTAGAACTCGTACTTCACATGAATTTTTCCTATAGTCACACTGTTAGCTTTTCTATGAAAATTGGTAATAATTAGCTGCCTAGTCTGGAGTTTTGTTTATAGATATTAAAAAATATTAACAAAAAAAATGATGTGTGGAGTTTCAATTTTGAGGCTTAAGACTTCAACTAGCCACAATCTGTCTCCTCTTATTTGCCTCTAATGCTCACATGTGCAACACGTGCAACTCTCAGCAACACCATTTCGAAATGACCTCCTCGGCTAACTTGAAGCACAACTTGTTCCATGATGACGCCTTTCATAAAGGTCGCAGTGAGATTCTTGGATCTTTCTTTCTAAAACAACCCGCGTCGGTTGAAATGAATGTACAGGTTGAACCGTGATCACTGGGGACATTATTACAGCCACTTTACTGTATTAAATGTTAGAGCAATTATGTCAAATTGAAAAAAATCGAAATGAAATTGCAGCTGTGGTGATTCAGATGACCTACATTTGTACTTACATGAGCGTATCACGCGATTGTTCTCTCAGCGTCTTTAATGACACAAACATTCCAGTGTTTTAACTGCTGCCGGAGTTAGCAGATAATTTGATGACTGATGAGAGCTATTTAGAGGCGCTGGGTACACTTGCCATATTTGCGTGCATCCGTGTAGAGGTTGGCTGTAAATTCGTAGCCGCCGCACTTCCAATTAAAATATATCTGATGGCATTCACAGTGTCAGTATTACTTTCACAGCTAATCTGCCAAACTGATAAGGTGAGGAAGTGAGTGTCTTACAGACAGAGAGCAAGTGGGATGACACTAACAGACTCTCTATTTAATCAATGATCTGTGCTATCTCAACCCCCTCATTCAAACAGCTGCCGCATTGCCGCCAACAAAAATCAGATATATTTGCATAAACACCTTATCATTTAATTACAGCTGAGAGTTCTCCAATCATGCCTGAAGATTATGCTTTTGTGGAGGCCTTGCTGACTAAAATGATGAAAAGCTGGAGGATGGTGTGTAAAAGAAGAATATATAGTATATTATAGCATATTGGAAGTAACTAAAATGAAAGGATGTGTCCGGTAAATTCCCCAAAGGATAAAAACTGCATGTATGTAATAGACTGTTTATGAATTGGGATGACATGTCAGCTTCCGAGAGTGAAGCCAAACCATTTGGATTGCCCCCTGGTGGCAGGCTGCAGTGTAGGTCATGAACCCCATTCCCTCCGTGTTAGAAGAAGGGACGTGGATCAAAAAAAGGAAAAATCCTTCAAATAAATGTTTCAAAAACTTGGTTCTGTCATTTCAGGTTCTTATCACACTGATGCATACTCAATTGTGTCCATGTTTCTGATAAGTCTGGTGTGATGCGATAAAAACAAGATGAAATTTCTTGATTGACAGCTGAGACTGACTTGCAATTGGTCGAGCTAGTGTAATCGGAGAGACTTTGATATTGCAGCTCCACTATCACTCCTGCACTTGCTCCAATTTACAAAGTACAAGATAGTAGCACCTTTATCCAGGATATGTTGGCTTCATTTTTTGTTCGGCAGCAGGAAGCGGAGACATGTTGTACATTACAAATGCAGCCTATTGTGTATCCCAAAAAATCTGGGAGTATACAAGTTGTTGGATGTCACACAAATCAACAATGTTCACAGAGAGACTGTAGGATGTCTTAATCACATTTAGCTATTATTTGTATTAAAGGTTTTTTACTCAAACCAATGCAGTAGCCTATAGCTGCATTATAGCTTGCATAGCACTCCTTGTTATTGGTCATCTGTACAACCCTGAGCACCAACATAAGAACAGTGTGGTGAGTTTTGGCTTGTCTCTGCTCTATTTACTCATCGACAAGCTTACTGGCAGAGCCAAAGTAAATCTGGCCTCTAATGTTGCACATATTCAATAATTCTATAAACACAAAAAAATAAATGAGTCAATGTCAACATATCTGCAAAACATTAACTTGGAAATTCTTCCCTGCAGTTTTTACTGAAGGCAACAAAAGCAACCATGTTAATGCAACTTAAAGCACTTTGCTGAGGTGAAGGAATGATCTTTCTGTTGGGCAGATATTAGTATTATTATAATATTATTATTATTGGAACATGAGACATGGAGGTTCTTTCTGCCTGAAGCATAAATCCTGACTAGAAGTACAACAGAGAAGCTTGATTCTGGTCTCTTTACTCCCCCGCTCTACTCTGACAACCTCGACCACTACTTTGCTGAACAAGAATGCCGAACTGAAAAGAACACTGCCAGTGAACATAATTCAAGCAGTAATTATGCTTCCTCTTAATGTATAGATCTGTATTTTTAAGAGAGGTTCAGCTGTGACCCGAGGTCACTTTTTACGCTTCAAATCTCTTTATTTTATCCACTCATGTGCGTAAGTACATAATTACGTATAAGACTGAGCGCTATCAAAACACAGAAGTGCACAGCAGTACAGTGGCTGAACAGATCCGTGGTAGATGCTAACAGAGGACTGCAGCAGCTGCTGCTGTTGTAGACGAGGCTTTGTACATCATATCCCACATGAGGCCAGATCCACGCATCACACATATTACAGATGTGGAAGAACGGCACCAACACATTTTCCGAGTTGCCATCCATCTGCATATCATTGAATATAAGGAGGAACATAATGATAGTGGATTCTTGTCAGCTCCAACACCTGACTTCATCTTTTCACAGGATTTGAGAATTCAAAATGTGATGCCATTTCTTTTTCTCCACGCTTTCCTTTGCTGACTTGACAGATCTGTATCTTGTTAGGATCAACAGGAAGTAGATTTTCATATCTGTCACAAGTAATCAGTCACATATGATGTGACAAACTGTATGCACACATTAGTTATTTACAAGTTTGCTGGAAAACATGTGTCTGCTTCATCTTTGATGTCCTATGATATATAATAAATGATAATATAACATAATCCAACCTGCTGGAAATGAAAATCCCAGCAATACTGTCCCATTCATAATGAAGGAAACTTGTGGAGGCAGCGATAAAAAAAGGATTTGAGGAAATTATTCACACACATATTCATAAATTATTTGTATTGGCATCCATTAGATGAAACCAAAATACTTCATAACGATGTACGATCACAATGAGTCTTGAGGAGTCAAATCAAGGTTGATTCTAAATCAATAATGATAATTTAAAGCAACACTACAATTTTTGATGCCCTATAATAACAGCGCCCCCTTGATGTCTGGAACTGCACCATGACCCTCTGTTGTAATGTACAGGAACACTGCTAACTTCTTCACTGACATCAAGGTGGAGCTAGTGAAGAAACAGAAAAGGAAGTTGTCACACGAAGCAAAGAGGTAAGAGAAAGTTAGTAATGAGGGTGAATATGATTTGATTCGCTGGTGAGAGCTAAAAGAAACCAAAGGATTCGGGAAAGATGCTGCTTTATTTTGTTATTGGATAAGTAAGTCAGAACTTTTGCTTGTGGTTGCTTTGTCTTGATCTGCTTGCTTGACATTGGGCTGTGTAAGTGAGGCTGGCTTATCATCAGAGGTCGGGTAAACCGATTTTTTAGCTGGTAAGTTAGCAAAACATTCCATGTGAATTAATATACATTATGCTCAGACATATAAAACTTCATTGGTTACTTGCTTTGCTAGTTTGTTGCTTGAATGCCACTGTTCTACTCTGAGCTGAGTTCAGGGAATTTACTGCCAGATACCAAAAACCCTGTCAGTCAACATGATTCTACGGCTTCTGAGGTTGCCAGGTGTGAGTTGCGTCTCTGTCGGCTTGTCAACAAATGGTGTACTGCTTTGTGCAAGGGGAGTAGTAGTACAACAGTTATGCATCCCACCTGTAAGGGGAGCACTAGTATGGCTGAGAGCAAATCTTGCGTAATTTTACTTGAATAAATAGTAGGGTAGTAGTTCCTAATCCAAGTAAACACTGTTTATAAACGCTGTTTACACACTTTACTAAGTTGCAATGATGGAAAAAATGAGGCTCTGTGTATTCCACTTTAAAATGGTTTGGTGGATTTTGGATAAAAAAGGGATGGATTAATGTTATATTATTTTTAGCCAAAGTCGATCCTGATCCTGGTGAGCTGGAGGTTAACTTACTCAACATATCTGTTCATATCTCTCGCTGTGCTCATTTCCTTTCAGCTCTCAACTGTTCAATAATGCATGTAATGCTCCAAAAAGTTCCTCTCATACTGTCGAACTATTAAGATTGAGTATCCCATTCGGAGCAATCACTTATAATGATCAATTGAAACCATGCCCGTATGTTTCTTAATAGTGGGGGTGGGGTATCACACAATGTAGGGTTAATATGGAATTAAAAACATACTTGAAGGAGCCCTGTGCTTCTGATGGATCTGTTTTCATGCCTTTTTGAGTCAAAAGCACCTGCAGATCCAACCAGGAGATCATTTAAATATACTGAGATGAATCCTAAGCAAAAGGTCTCACTGCATGACGCGAAGAAGACTTGATCTGCATATCAACATTTTTATGGACTCATTTCAACTCAATCATCTGGAACTGTAGCAGTAAGGAGGGGACAAAAGTATTAATATGAAGAGAGAAGGGGAAATGTGTCCCCCATCTGACTGAAATTGAGGCCCTCGGTCTAAGCATCGCTGCTTTCACAGTCAACAAAATTGTGTTCCGTTTGAGTGACAGTTCAACATATAAATCAGCCAGCAGATGAGATTAGTTGTCCTTGGTCCTCAGCAGAGAATCCTCAGCCTTGATGCGGTTACTCTGACTTGTGATTAATTTAAAGATAAAATCCAGAACCCTTTTTTTTGCATTAAATGCACAACAGAGAGGATGATGTAGCATTGAGTTACACTGTTGACAAGTGTGAAATCAAATATAGTGGAAACCACCCTCTGCAGTTTAAACGTTGATTTGTTTGAAATGACGCCACAATATCAACCCCAATCAACACATAAAGGTCAATACTTTTCTTAAAGGTACAGTGTGTAGAATTTAGTGATATCTAGTGTAGAAATTGCATGTCACAGCTGAACACCCCTCACCTCACCCTCTCCTTCCAAACATGAAAAAGAACCTGTGATAGCTTAGTTTGTCTGGACTTTGTCTGGTCCAGTCTGGACTAATGTAAAAAACATGGCAGCCTCCGTAGAGAGGGTCCCCTCGACGTAAATATAAAGTATTTAAATATAAAGGGTCTTTTCTGGGGTAAAGAAAACTACAATTCATACAATTTAGATTAAATGAACTAGTGAAAACATCATGAGGATTATTCTACATTAAATTTCTACCAAGAGATCCCTTTCACCTAAATCTTACACACTGGACCTTTAATACAAACAATAGCTAAATGTGATTAAGACATCCTAGTCTCTCTGTGAACATTGTTGATTTGTGTGACATCCAACAACTTGTATACTACCAGATTTTGTGGGATACACAATAGGCTGCAATCTTACACACTGGACTTTTAAATTAGTCATATCATTCTTCATAGCTGCATGCACATTCATTCGTAATTCAGCTTGTCTCTCGTGCTGACACACACACTGATACACACAAACGTGTAAATTCAGACTGGGTAAAAACAACAGAATTGGTCAATTTAGTCAATGTATGGAGAGCCATATGAGATGGTGTGATCCAATGGATCAGATTTGCCATTATAAAAAAACAAATTTAGCAAACTAGAAACATCAACAGTTCAGGCTTAAAGATTAGACAAAAAATATTTGCCACTGCACCATATCTCTCCATCAGGAGAGTCAAGCAGTTTGTTGCCTCCACTTGTTCGACAGTTTTACACCAGGAAGTCAATGCTGAGAGCTGTAATTTAAATTGTTGACCATTTTGTTCAGGGAATTATCCCGGCTGGCATCAGTGAAGTATTATTTCTGCAGAGAGAAACCCCAGCTATCTCCCTCTCTGATCAATGCCTACTGTGCATTCAATCATAAGCACGCGTCCATTCCACTCAAAGCACAAAGCAATTACAAATGGCTCCAAGTGAAGTGAAACAGGGAAGAGCTGTAGTGGTGGCTGTTGCAAATGGATTTACTTTTAAGCTGAAATTCATGGACCCCTGGCTCAATAAGAAAATATATATTTTTTAATGTGTTTTCACAACAGCCTCCTGTGAACTGAATCCTGAGATGTCTTTTTTTAGCCAAACACTGGCGGTCGCTTTAAGGCTTCATGGACCAGAGGGATAAGACAGAAGAAGGTAAAAACCTGAGTTTCTAACACAGTCACAGTCAGACTGACAATTAGTGCTGTTCAGTTTGGTTTAGTTCAGACATTTTACTATCCCAGATGGGAAATTTGGCTTGAGGTCAAGATAAAAAAAACGACTCAAATGTTTCATAAAATGTTTCTGTTACCGACACACAAAACATTATAATTAATTCAACATGCAATCAAGACATTATCTTAAGTGCTAAAGTAAAAAAATATGCCGTAATAACGTGCAAATGTCGAAAGTTCTAAGGAGAAGGAAAACAAATCATTTAATTGAAGCAGGAAATGTAAAATCTCCTGACAGGAGAGTTGCCAACTCAGAGTGAATGGGTGTTTTTTTGCTGTCTAGTATAGATCTATAATGGCGGAAGACCTGCTGGTAAAAGACAGACGCCAATGGGGGTCTCTGGGATGCCTGTCACCTTGCCAGCTGCCTTTACAATATGGCTTTTATCTCCCTGATGTTCAAATTACCACATTAGTCAATATTAGACAAAGTAAGGCTGGTGGGGTTTGCATGTTGTCCCCTTGTCTTCATGGGTTTCCTCCAGACACTCCAGCTTCTTCCTACAATCTAAAGACTGATTGAAGGCTTATAAATTGACTGTAGGCGCAAATGTGAGTGTGGTTGTTTTTTCTCTGTACCTTGGCCCTGTGTTACACCGACAACTTAATTAAACAAGGAGACTGTCATGTAAAAAATTAGCCTGGAGGTCATCTGTGTACACAGCTTATCATGACCCGTATTTATGTTTGATCGCTGGGCAATCACGTGGCTGTGGTAATTATGACGAGGCTAAGGAGAAAGTTGGATGATGTAGTTTATAGAGTGTATGTACAACGTTTTAGTGATGGATGGATCAACTAAACAAAGGACTTTCACAGAGGAAACCACACCGTGTACTACTTGAAACCATTGGGATATGGGTTTACTATTATAACCATGATGACAAAGGTCCTCTAACCTTACGTTAAACCAGAATCTTTTCCTGAACCTTACCAAAAACAGTGTGACTCTCCAGAGGAAGGTACACGTGGAGACACAACCACGTACTGCCTTGCAGCAGCAATTGAAGCAAAGAGAACCACTACCAATTCCTAGCCATCCAAAACATTGAGAGCTACAAATACATAGAGAGTACCTCCTTGACCGACCAGGATTGGTCAGCTGAAGCAAGCCCAAGACTGGGAAATATTTGTGGATATAGGCTAGTGGCCTATAGACCTGGTACTCCGGTCCAACACCCTGTGCATCGACTACTTTGTAGAACTGACTGGTGGTCACTAAAATCTGCTATCTTACAAGGGATAATCTCCATCTTGTCCTATTTTTTCAAAATAAAATCAAGCCGTGACTGTTCCATGACATTGAGGGTTTGTAACCTGAATAACAAATTAAAACCAAACTTATCAGAAACACAAGCACTTGCACAAACATTACTGTGACCTGTGTTATACCTCGAATAACAAAAAACAATGTTGGTAATTTCAATTTATAGGGACCTTAACTTTGTAGTTTTCTGGCTGTCCAATCTGCTAACATGGATGAGGCAGGGTTTATGATCTTTACTACAGTCAGCCACCAGGGGTAGTCAAGATGTTTTGGCTTCACTTTTGGTAGCTTTAATGTTGTCAATCTTTATAAACAGTTTATGGTCCAGGCACAACATTGAGGATGAATCAACTGTGTTTTTGCAGTGCTCAGAGCCCAACACACATATGTTGTAGTTATGTGCATAAAGGACAATAGACTTGATGTGTGAACACTGATTTAGTTTTCATTTATCTTTGTATAGCACTAAGTAAAATGTAACCTGCATAAAATACACAACTAACAAAAAATGTCTGAAACAGCTCTAGCATTAACAAACTGTCGGACCTGGCCAGCTTTGAAAAAAGTGAGTTTTATCTCAGTCATGGATTGTATCCTTTCATCCAAGTACCTGTACGTGTATGAGCTGCAATATGCGTGAGTCAAAGCCTCTCCTGAGTTCTCCACTCAAATGGCAAATTCCCATGAATATGATTTCCATCACAATAACTTCATTACTACAATTATCCATAAATGTATACTTATAAACACAATGTCACATTGCGATGTATGCCAAAATACATTCACTTTTTCCAGAAGGGGATAAAGCGAATGGTGCCAGATTTAGTTGAGGAAAGCATATACATATAATCCTTTCATTTGTCAACCTCCGTTCTGAAGCATTGTGAAAAAAACGAAACCATGTGAAGTGATGGTTCCAGCTCAAGCAGTTACAGCGTGTCAAGAGTTTTCTGTGGTATCACATGTGCAGGAATGTCAGCCGAGTCAAGAGAGAAACACAAGGTTTCTTTAATCATCTCAACATCAAGGAAATGCATCTAAATTCAGTCATGGATTGATCTTTCTATTAATCTTCCAGAGTAGCAAGATACACACTCCACCTGCAGTTCCACTTTGATCCTCTGAATTAGTAATTAACTTCAGCATCTCACTCTGCATGGTATCCTTATTTGTGGTGTTGCGTAATAGCTCCTTAAGGCAATCGTCCTCCAGCAGCAGGGCCCAAACATCTGTCCGCTGGTCTGACTAGACATGTAAAACTAAAGCAAATACAAGGTGAACTAATGACTGAAGTAAACCTCCATACCTGTTGATATTTCCCAGCTTCACTGGATAAATCCTGCTGATAAATGTCACCATCCCATCAAATGTATGCAGACTGACATGGTTTACTTTGCATATGAACCACCCTCTTAAATGTCAACTTTGCACAACATTTTTTCCTAATTTGAATCATTGACAAAAGATGGATGGAATTTATCTTGAAATTAGCCGAGCACATTCTAGCTTCAAAAGAGATCAACCTGTTTGATATGTTGCTAGAAGCGTAGTGTTGTACTATTTTTGCAGGGTCTTATTAATTCATTTGTGTTTTATATTCATAGTGTTTTATTGATCAGGTCTCAGCTTATTATTCTTGTTTACAAAATTCACAATCAAGAAAAGAGATCCAGTATCCACAATGTGTGAGGCTTTATTTTGTAAACCTGGAATTGGCACAACACCTCCAACAAATCAATGTGCCATTTACAAAAGAAATAAACTCACTTGTATGAGGATGAATACAGTTACAAACTATTCATACAGGACAACAACATGTTTTATATTTTGTCCACCAAAGTATCCACTCCTACAATGAAACATCCACTTGTAAAATCTACTGCACCAATAAACTTCTGTGTGATCCTTAAAACAGTCGGGTCTGAACCGAAGAAGAAGTGCTGCTCAGAGGGCAGAACGTAACCTCCCCTCCCTCCCTCCCTCCCTCTGTCAAAGCAGGTGTCAATGTTAAGCTACAGCTTCAATGAGAAGACAACAGAAGTATCTCTCTGTTCAGGTTCGTGAGCAGCAAACAGGTGAACACCTTCTCTCCACACTGAGTTTAATGAAACTGATTGAGCTGGGCAGCATCTCTCTTGGCCTGTATGTCCTGTAAGTCTGATTATGACTCGTCCATAAGCCATAACATCCGCTGCTCTTCTGACAGTTTTAAAACCTAAACCTGAAATAGTTCAATGGAGGACGCTGTCGTTTTTCTTACCATTTTAGGGGTTTTCGTTCTAATTTTCCAAAAGCCATTTCCAGCTTGTTTACACCCAGGGCTGTTTCCCCAAGTAGTGGTAACTGTTGCAAATCGATGTGGCAAAATGCAGTGAAAACTCTAATAGGGTATATTATATCTTGCGATCAAGTTTTGCACATGTCTACATGATGGGACTCAGGTCAGAATACTCCACTTAAATATTCCAGGCATGACTTTATTCAGGTTTAGGTCATCCTAAAATCCTTTTTAAATGACAGTCTCTAAATCAGACTATAGTCTTTATTGGGTTCATATCAGAATAGTGGTGTCCATATACATTTAGTCATTGTTTAGAAATTACAGGTAAGGCCAGTCGATGAGTGAAGTTTGTAGTTTTAAACTCTTATAATATGCTACTACATATGTATAAGTAGGGAATAGCAAACACTTGCTAAAAAGCAAAAAACATTTTACAAATCTGAGGTAGATGGACAAATTATAATTCCTCACTCTGCTTGCACATTATTGATCACAGGACTTTCATTTTATTGCTATTGATGACAGTTACATTGCAATAATTGATCATGATTTAGCGCAGAGCCTTAACTGCAGATTAAAAAAAAAACATGCTCACACAACAAGAAACTCATGCATTCCAGCAGCAACACTTATTGTTTGACCAGTCCAAACAATATGTTGGATTGATGACACTACTCATAGGCAGACGTCATTTTAAAACAAGACAATGATCATCTAGTTATAAAAGCTAATGCAAGATGAAAAGCAATGGAGTGTCACGGGGGGGGGGGGGGATATGGATGCTCAAGACGTATTAAACAGTAAGTATTCAGCCTTTTTATTTCATCAAAATGCTTTGTCAATGCTTATGGGTCAGGTAGAAGAGCAATGGCAGTTTAAAGTGAAACCCAGATAGATTTTTTTGTTGGTACCACCCACCCGCTGCCCTTGTCACAATATGCACGGCTTGCAAAGACAGCCATTCCTTCATCGGATCAAACTCAGCCTGGTGATCCCACACTCAAATGACGAGTTGGGGGATATTTATTCTGTCTGTTGTGTCATCCTGAGCCACAGAGAAAAACTCCCTTGCGGCGTCCTTTAGTATATCTTGTGAAATATCAGTAAATCCCTCTGCAACAGTTCTTCAAGACAAGCTGACACTTTGGAACAATTTAACATCGTCTGAATCTCGCAGCTCTGCAAGCGGCAATAAGGCTCCTTCGCAATTTATCCTCCTGAATGAGGATATCACCTCCGTAGCTATCAGCTCGCTCACCACAACACTGAGCTGCATAACATGGTCTTTTTCAGAGTGTGGTATTGGGAAAGCTCCACAGAGGAGCTTGCATGTTTCCAGCTGTAATGATCCTCACGTTTTGCCTTATTCCTCACACTGACTTTTTTTGATACTAAAAAATTGTAATTTATCAATTTCTGTTGGAATGTGGTCTTGTGCATATATTTTATTTTCTTGACATGTCAATGTTGACACGTAACTGCTAGACATGTGTTGCTTTCAATCTGACCCATGACCTGATACACAGCCAGAAGGGACCACACTGAAGGGCATGTTAGTTATTAATTTTTTAAATAATAAAAATAGGTACCAGTTCTTGCTTTGGTTTTATTCTTCATTGCTTTGTTGGCTGGAAAAAAACCGCCTCACAGGTTATTTATGTTCTGTTTATATACCACATTACTAACATAGTAAAGTCTAAATCCTTAACACAGAGAAATAAAAGTATTAGAACGACAATAATAAATATAAACAGGAATAAAATCCCATTAGATAGAATATAGAAAACAATTAATGGCATGAAATAAAGTAATAATGTAATTATGGTGCAGTTAGAGTGCAGTAATAGACTCTCAAACCTTTTCCACAACTGTTGCACAACCGCAGACTGATCTTCACTGGAAACATTGGTGTTACTAAGTGTAAAAAGCTCTATTTCAGTTTTCTGTATCAAAATTGTGCCATTTTTACCACGTGGAATTTTAATGGTTGCACAATGCAACAACAGAAGATTCACCTCACTGCATCCCTTTGACTGACACTTGAAGATCCGTCCTTGAAACAGCCTCCAGTATTCTGTTACAAAAGGTGTTCAATCATTTGCACGTGTAAATATTGCCGTCACTCGGATTTTCCTGCTCAGATCAGAGTAAATGCTTTGAAGCATGCAAAGGGAGGTGTTTCCAAAACAGAGAGGCCTAATCATACCAATCAGAGAACTGGGGTTATGCAAATAACAGCAGGCTAGAATAGTATTGCAGGTCCTTTCATCATTTATTCCACATCAAATAGTGCACTGATCTCTGTGATCATTACGTGTCTGTTACAAATCCCAGCTTCATGTAAGAAATGGTCTCAGGGTCAAGAACTTTCCCTGACACTGTTTCCCCTCACACTTACTTTAAATTTAAATGAAACACTAAGCATTTAATTGCTTCCAAGTGCATGGAAGGGAATCTCGTAATGCTAATTCAGTGTTTAAATCTGAAGAGGGTAAGTGAAGGCAGAGTTCAGTCTGGATGACAGTGCAACCTCATGTGAATATTAGATTTAGCCGCCCAAGGACGAACAGTTGAATTCCTCCAGAAACACTGGAGTGAATTACATCATGGTTGGAGTTATATCAACACTACTAATAATAGACATGAAACAAAAAAACACTGCAAACACATTGCATAATCTAAACAACTTGAATAGAACTGATTCTCACAGTGCTGGCAGGAACCCCACTCCACTCCAGCTCCTGACAGTCAGTCTTTGATTTATCTTTCAACTCTGTGTCTCTCTTCCACTCCTCCCTCCTTCCCGAGCCCATTGATTAGCATGATTAAGTCTCATCAACCCAAATCAACAGCACAACCCCGACACACACACACACACACACGTGCGCACACACACACACACAAGCAGGGAAAAGAAATCAGACATAACTAATCAAGTACAGCTTGATGCCACTTTTTAGCCAATCATGCGTAGCCTCTGGCACTGTGAATAAATAAGGCTGATTTGATCAGTCTAAATTTTTAATCAGACGTTTGAACTGCTGCAGTTATTTTCGCAGTTGTGCTGCTCTTTGTTTTGTTGAGATGAGGTCAAGAGGAGGTCAGGGTGACTTTGTCTGTGCAGCAAAATAATATTCTCCCCTTGTACACTTCCCTTTCGTCAGTGATGTCCCTTTTTGTTGCTACATAGCTCTAACTTTTGTCTTATATGTCAGCTTATCAACAGTTTTTTCAGTGGCTGTTCACTGCCAAAAGCTATTTTTTCATATTTCAATTTTAATTTCAGTGAGAATAGAGCTTGTCGGGGCTGCTGATGATTTGACCGAACAATTCTAATGGAATTGGAGAATAATTGAGAATAATTTTAAATGAAAGCATGAAATCTTTAACTGTCAGCATTAGTTGAAGTATTTTCTTCATCAAGCTGATCACTTCAGACCTGCTTTCAGACATTCACGGAACTCTGCAGATCCTCCGTAGTTTCTCCAAAGGAGGGAGAGGGTGCGAGTTATCTTCAGACTTTATCCGCCTGACCTCTTAGTATAATGTTGGTAAAAAGTCAGAAGAAGTTGCAGTGTGAACACTGCAGGGGATCAACAAAACAACTGTGAGGCAAATTACAGTGCAATCTTTCCAATTTTTAAAACACTTTATGTTGCATCTATATTTGCATATTCCTATTACTATTACTAATTAAATAGATATGTTTGCCATAGGATTCGGGGGGACAACTGGGGGGGGGGGGTGTACTCTGGATCAATCACAAAAGCTGACATTAGGGTCATACATTCATCAACTTCATTTTCTAATCTTCCGTTATAGGTAATAAATGCTCAGTGTGTAAGATTCGGGTAAAGGGATCTATTGGCTATTGGATATAAAATAATCCTAGTGATGTTCTCACTAGTGTGTTTCATCTAAATTGTATGAATTATTGTTTAAATTGTATGAATTATTGATTCATTTAACTCTAGATCCAGTTTTCCATCCAGCCGAGCGTGCTGCCAACAAAGTGCTTCAACTGGTCACAGCTGAGAACAACTGAATTAAGCCATCAGAAAATGAAAAATTAACTGTTTTTTTATTTTTTTTTTCAAACCAATTTTCTATTGTGGAACATAGGACAAGCGCTACTTCCAGCTCTTTTTTTAAACGACTGGTACATCACCAGGTTAAAAGTGATTTTGAAAAGTCACTCCGTTACACAATTTCCCCTCAAGGTTCAATAACGTTCGTTTTACCCTTAACCTCAATGATGATGAACAGTGACCCCCATAAATGCTACAGAAATAGAGATCGCTGACATTTACCCTGACGTGTCCTGCCCCCATTTGATGGCACATTTCACACCATCAACTCCACAGATTCTTATTTTCCTGCAGCCAAAGCAGCCTCTCTTTATACAAAGTGTTCCAGCGAAATAACTCATCAAAACAAATGAGAGCGAGAGAGAGAAACAGCATTAGGAAAATGGATCGATCTATATCTTTAACGTTTTCCCCGCAACCCTGGCTTAAGTTTCCTCACACACCCCCTCAGTTTTTCATTCATTTTGAGATGACTGTTGGTGTTTTCCTTATAAAGCCCCTTGAAGTTGAGTTCTTTAAAGTGCCACATTAAAGAAATGATACACAGGCAGCCTCTGAAAACTGGCACGCTTCATGTTTACCATTTCTCTCTCAGATATTAAAATCCCCCTATTGAATTTACCCTCCTCAACTCCTTCCTCTGCCCTCAGCTTTTGCTATTATTCCAACTGTTGGAGAGACGGAGAGAGGCCAGAAACCCTCCATTACGTCCTCTGGTGTATGTGTTTCATGTGCATGTGCCGACAGGTTATGAATACAGATTTGGACCATCGTACTATTTTAGTTTCAAAAGGACACCAAAGGTAATGCCGTATCTATTTCTCAGAGAACAATCACTGAAAAAAAAAAAAAAAAAAACACATCTTGTGATTTGACACCGGGAGCGTGTGTAGCAATTCACCTTTTACTTTCCATCACAGTTTGATGAGATGCCATCCTGGGTTGCCACAATTTGGGCAGGTAAACGAGGCAAAGCGGAGCAAAGCGACTGACTGATATGGAGATGAGATGGTGTGTGATGTCCCAGAGGGGCAGGGGTGAGATTGAAGGCTCGGATTTTTGGAATGCATTTAAAATGTTTATGTATTTTCACCGAACTTTCTTCGCGCCTGCAGCACTGACCTGCGAGCGCCACCTAAATCAACCCAAGCAAATGAAGTGAACAATGACTGATGTTTAGCAAAGCGCTTGTGGCGCTTCCAATCAGCTGTTTGTCACCCTGCAGGTCACTCTCAGCCAGAGCCCATATCTATCATCTGCATTCATATAGCAACTCCCAAACCACTTCTCGCACCATTAGGACAATATAGTATCAGAAGCACTCTGAAGATTTGTAAATAAGTAAAGAGAAATGAAACATTAAAAATGAAAGTCATTCATATGCAGCTCTTACTGAGCACAATGGGATTTTCAAGGAGTTAGTGTTTTATAAGCCAAACAAAAAGCAAGATTAAACTTGACAGGCGGTAATAGTTGTGCCACCTATGACAAAACAACAATGATTTAAAAAATACATTTGCAAAACACAAACATCTGTGTCCCAGCATCACTTGTTCTATTGTCATGTCACACTATATATATTTTAAAACTCTCTTAAATCTCTCTCCATGTTTTAATGGGTCATAATATGCAAAAATATTGAATGAAATGTTATTTAGAGCTGCCAAGTTGCCCTTCCACTCATAAACTTTTCACCTTATTAACTCAACAAGTCCTCAAACAAACAAATGTTTTGCTTGTCTCTAACCTTGGATACGACCCCAAGCAGTATGTCGGACTGTATGGAGGCCAGCTGTCCCCTGGCCTGAGACTGCTGCGGAGGGGGGACGTCATGCTTCACTCTAAAGGGGGATTTATAGTCCTGTGTTAAGGGCTTATGGCACGGCTTCACAACCTGTAGTGTGTAGCTGCTGTAGGCTACATCGTGGCACTCTGATGGATAGCATGGGCTCTATGGACTTGTCCTGACAACTCTGTATAAACAATATTTAGCAGGTTGAAGAAACAATACACATCCATTCATAAAGTCCTCTCCAACACACATCCTCTGCTCTCTATCAATGAGTGATTATGAATACATAGAGTGATAGCAAAGCTATAGGCTCCTACTTGGCAATTAAAGAAAGGGAAGAAAGGAAGTGGAAGTTACCTGGATGTTATCATGGTATAGACAGACAGGCAGTCTGTATTGGAGAGTGGATACCCAGACTGGATCAGAAAAAACATTAAAATAATATTCAGGTTTGATTTAGGTGCGGTCACATTGGCTGGGCTAGTGTACTTGATTTTCTTTACACTATCCACATCACGGACAGAACTCTAAGCCTCTAAGGTTTGGGTCTGGCTTGGTTAGTTTTTCCTCGGACTCGGAGGTTGCCAGAAATAAAAATGTAACCCCAACTGCAATGATTTTTTTAAAGGTTCGGTGTGTAGAATTTAGTGACATGCGGCTGAATACCCCTCAACTCAAAAAGTATTTTAATATAATCGGTCGATTCTAGAGTAAAGAAACACTTTGAGTGAAAACATCACTAGGATTATGTTATATTCAATTTCTGCCGATAGATCCATTTCTCCTAATTCTTAGAAACTGAACCTTTAAATTCTGGTTCATTCCACAAACCTGTAACTTTGCTCCTAGTGTTTGGTGCATTTGTATTTGCTTGTGTTTATATTTTTCCTTATCACCCTTATGAAGGCTTTCAGGCAAAGTGGTGTCAACCATAAAATATTAAAGCCTTTTTATCATGCACAGACTCCGTGCCCGGATATTTTCCTCTTTTTTGCAATCGCCGTTGCCCTTGGAGCACCTTTGTTTATTTAGTGTAATTTCTTCATAAATCAAAGTCTCTCTCACACACACACACACACACACACACATCCGCAAACACACAGTTTTTACCCCTTCTTTTGAAAACCCCATTGTGAGTGTGTTAATCGCTCTTAAAATGATATCACCAGCTATCACTCTGAAATATATCCCATTACAGGAGTCAAACACGGTCTGCCATGTCACCTCTGGAGGGGATAAGTGAGGTTGGTTAAAGTCAGGTTAGATTAAGAGCTGAAACAAACAGCTCTCCCCCACATACAGAACAACTTTTAATCCTAACAGAAGCTTGTTTGTAGTTATAAAAAATATCTTATTCTGGTGGCATATGGTTTTGCTCCAGTTTTCCTGGAAGAGGCCTCATCTGGCCAAGACAAGATCTATTGGCCATGACTTGCTGTTGTGTGATCTTGCACACACTGAACAATCTTTCACCAGGAGAAACCACGACTGGTCCCCAAACTACATTTGATCACAAAAGCACATGAATGACACATTGAGCTTGAGGAGATATTTTCATGAATGAATAATAAGACATATTTTTATGAATTTCAAATTCTGAATAAAAAATGAGAATAAAATACTATTACTATAAAGCCATCTCTTTAAAAATATCCCACAGCTCTTCTAAGAACAAATCAAATTTGTTATGTTTAACAAACATAGTCAACGGGACAACAATGTTACATTTGATAACTACACACTTATATTTTTTACCTTTACCTGTGTGGCTCATTCTCAAACCTAGCCTACATACTAAATTCATGTCTATAGTGCTTTACATAAAACCAATACACACAAGAGCGGGGGGTAACTCACCACTATTCAATTTGATTCAATTTTATTTGTGTGGCATCATATCATAACAAACATTATCTCAAGACAGTTTACATAGTAAGGTCATAACCTTACAAAATTATAGCCCAAAAGCACCCAACCGACTGTGGAGAGAAAAACTCAATACATGTAAACTACATTTAGATACATTTCGCCAATGCATCTGGATAATTATTCTAGAAATCTATAGGACACTGCAGTGTGTTAGCGAGCCCCTGGATTTAAGTATTTGAAGAGTTTACACAAAACTAAATCCAACTGCAGAAGAAATGCCAAGTTGGCTCTGATCTGCGGATTTTGTTTTTGCTACTTCCAAAACTCATCGGTGACTGAAAAATCATGATCAATTTTGTGAAATGTGAAATAGGCTTCGAGGAAGTGTGCTTTAAAACTGTTCTGAAGTGGTTTAATAAACACCTTTGGAAGTGTTGCCCCAGCCTTGGACTTTTAATTACACAGATAGAATGCCAGGCTGTCATTACCAGCAACCCTGTCTCCTAGACATTACATTTATATAAAACTTACTTGCAACAGGAAGCATTAAACATTGTGACTGGATGTGAAGAGAATAAAATGTTTTGAATGTGTTTACTATGAACTAGTATTTAAGATTCCCGGTTCAGCTAAAGGATAGATCTGGTTTATTTATTTTGAACCACAACTGTTTCCTGACTGAAGAGCTTTTGTTGCCTGGAGCTGCGACTGTGAACTCTGGTTTGCGGTGCAACAATCTTTTGTGTTTCGTTTCACCATCCACACTTCCTCACTCAGGACTCTGCTGCCATTAATAAAGTGCTCCTTTCATTCGTTCATCCTTTCTTTTCTTAAAAAAGAAAACCGATGTTGTCACCACAAGAAAACTGGGAAAAGAAAGTGAATCGTGTATGATTTTGAAATTTAAGAGACAAGGTTGTTACCATATGTAAGAAGTAGTGTGTGTGTGAGAGAGAGAGAGAGAGAGAGAGAGAGAGAGATAGATTTGGGATCATGCACAGGCTCCACTCCCATAAATCTGCCACTGAGATTATTAAAGTGTGGAAAAGCTCCATTGCTTTGTAACTGCAACAACTAAGGACCGACTGTGATGGTTAGAAACACAACGCTTCAACTTAATGAACTCACATGATGCAGACAATTATTTCAGACATAGAAAACCATCTATCTCTCCTACATTTTAAAACCCCCCAAATAAATGTGTCTGCGGAGAGACTGTGGGTTCATTACCACACTGAAATTGATCTCCCCCCCCCAACCTTTGTGTTGTCTAATGGGCAAAGTTTGGCCGGTAACCCTCACTCCATACGTCAGGTCTTGAGAAGCAAAATTAAATGTGAAGACTTTGCAATGGTTCATTTTAACCTGCTGTGCAGTTGGAGTAAGCCGTTCCATCGCTATGGTGCATTTACACAGACTGCAGCTTCACGATACAATTCTGGCTTTTTAGTTGACAGCTGTGAGAAAATTGAGGCAGGAAAAAGACATTCAGATTCCATAATGTAAATATGAGGTATATGCACTTTAACTGGTTTCCTATCATAGGTTGAGTCTTTCTCTTTTTTATTTTCCGATGCTCTCTTTCACCTCAGAGCTGCCGCCTGTGTGTGTTTTCACTGTGACGATAGAAACAGCTGCATTGTGATGGCCAGTTTCCAACACTGATGCAATCCAGTGCTCTGTCCCTTTAATAACGATGACTGTTGTCACAAATAAAGACAAGACAAAATGTTCATGTTTGGCCTTTCGCATGTGAGTACAGTTCTGTGTCTGAGATGCCAAGTGAACCTAAACACTTTAGGTTTTACTGTACAACATGTGTCATTGCACTCTATCTGAAAGCATAGAGTTTTGGATTTTTGAGTTTTAAATACAATTTTATAGTCTGCTGTGAGACCAACTACAACACCTATGAGCGGCTGTGGCTCTACCTCCACTCTACCGGTCATCAGACTTGAGGATTTAATAATTCCTGGGAAAGTGCAAAAGGGGCTTGAAGGGGACTTTAATTCAAGCTAAAGAAAACTGTATGATGTATAGATGTTAAAATGTAAAAGAAATGCAAGTGTCACATTTACTTTTGAAGAAATCTACTTTTTCACATCTTGTTTTTTTAGATAATCGAGGTGCTGAGGTTTCATACTGCACATGGTCAAATAGAGGTTGAGTTCTGATAATTTTGTTGACCCATGACTTTACCGAGTGTCCTCTACAGTTCGCCGCTAAAAGCATGAAAATCTAATGAGCAGATCACAATGGAATTAAAGGAGCACATAAACGCGGAGGAGCAGTTTTCATTTTCGTATGATCCATTAGCTTTCTTCTCGAGAGTAAAATATGAACTTTGCACACAAGACATTAGACATGATCATTGCATTTTGTTTGGTCCAATACTTGCAGCCTCGAAGAGCCACTATAGTGTCCCCTTTTCTCTTATTATTACTCCATTATTTCTTTCCATATTTCAAAACCTTTTGCGTCCGTCCAAGAGATGCATCAACATTTTGCCATTTATGTCTTCTCTTTTACATGTCTCCTTATTTGTTCTGCGATTTCACACTGCATTCTCTTCCTCTCTTGCGCACCATGATCCCACGTTCTTCTGTCCTTCCTTTAATCTGCACTGGCTGCCATGCTGTGCCTTTACAAGCCTCTAATGTGACTACCACAAGAATAGCCTCTTAATAAATTAGCGTGTGCTTAAACCATAAAGGAGAAGTTGAGTGCGTGACACACAAATTATCCCCATATGTTGCCAAGTGGTGAGAGGTAACCGTGTTGTTGTCATTGTGTGGTCTGATGTCGGCGGAAAGCTGTGTGCGTGTGAGGGACACGCTATGATTTCAAAGGTTAATGCATGGCAGAAATAGAACATGAGTGGGTTTGATAATCACAGGCAAACAATGGAGTGGTGATACAGCATGTCCTCTGGAAGATACAACAGGATGTGTACGTGTGTGAGAGACTGCAGGACAATTTGTTCAGGCAAATGGCTATTGTAAGTTTAATGTGAAGGACTGAGATGCATAGAGATTACATTAAAGGATTGCAGTGCATTCGAAATTTGACACTGTTTGCGTATAGCGCTGGGTGCAGTCTACCATATCGAAGATTATCAGTGCGTTAACTTGCAATGATGGATGTCTCAGAAATATGCAATCGACTAAGACGCACAGCCACTGACCCTATCTGACAACTTCTCTTCCTTGTCAAAGAGAAATCGCTCCACACTTGGAATCACTGCAAATGCAAAATGCCACAGGGATGGTTCACCGAAAAAGTGAAAATTCACTCATTATCTATTCACCACTATGCCGATTGGAGGGGTGGGTGAAGTGTTTGAGTGTCTGGAGTGTAGCAGCTGAATCTGATACGATTGAAATCAATGGTGACCCTTCTTCAAACAGAAAGAAACATAACATGCCTCCATACTGCTCGTGTGGTGTCAGTCAAGTGTCCGCAACAAGGTCAGTTACACTGTGTTGTAAGCCTAAATGTCCACTGACAAGAGGCTATGCTAGTGGTCGTAGTGTGTCCGCGGGTCTGTCAATGCACCTCGTAGGGAAGATATCAGAGGACATTTAGGCTTAAAACATGGTGAAGTCTCCCTTTAAAATACTGGAGAGCGTTTTAATTGCTTCTCAGAAAGACACAGGCTTGCCTTAATTTCCACACGGCAGGGAAATCAATTATCGGAGTCTTTGTCCAAATTGTGTAATAAATCATAACATCAGGTCTGCGTTGTGTTTTGCAAAAATGATATCATCGTGTGGTAATCCAGTCCAAGTGGAGATTGATTTAGAGGTTTGAAGAGTCGCGGGTTGATTTTGGCACCGCACAGGGAAGACTGCAAAACAATAATAATGAATCGTCTGTATTTATTCTGCACTTTTCTACTCAACACTTCATAGTACAGTTTTGTGTCATTTCACCTATTGGCAGCGAGAAACATTAAAGGTGTGGAACATTCGAGCATATGCATATATATAAATACATATATTTTAATATCTGTGCATAATGTTCTGTTGTATCTGTGTTGATGTTCTGTGTATCTGTGTTGATGTTCTGTGTATCTAATCTGCAGGTTCAGGAGTGGGTGGAGTTAAGGGGTGGGAGAGACAGGGAGGTTGTGTGTGTGAGGGAGTTGGATAGAAGCAGAGAGTTGTAACGGGAGTGTTATCAGAGAAGTATCAGCATGAGTTGTGGCTGTGACAGCAGCTCGTGTTTAGGGACCCTTACTGTGGTTGAAATAAAGCATTGAAAATAAGTAAATGACTTAACCAGAGGCATTACAAATGCTGTAAGATCAACAAGGACTTAAGATCAACAAAGGCTTTGCTGCCCTCTGAACGACCCTCAATGAAACTCTAAAGAGCAAATGATTATCTATGTTTTATATCATTAATACAATGATACAAATGTAGCTATATAGGCATACAAAATAAATGCATAGTGTAATTATTCTACAACCAGAGAGCAGCGCACATGACATTATGGTCCCTTAAGTCAAAGTTGTTGTCATGGAACTACACTTTTTTTGTTTAAACATAAAATACCAAAGGCACCACTTCACGAACCGGATAAGATAAATGTGAAGCCTCATGAAGAAATTCCAAATCGACTCCCAGACTTAAATGATCATAGACCGACAGATATTGTATATATACTGATCATATATATGGATGGGTAATATTGCAGGGATATTATATATTTGCAAAATCAACAATACCAAAAGGCAGTTGCTGTGGTGGCAAAGCTGTCATGAGAAGCAGCAAAGTAAAGGGCTGCATCGCCATTCCTTTAATCGCCTCCACGTTTTCCTTAACGTACTTCTGTTGTATGCATTTTAGTCCCTGCCGCCAGAGATACAAGAGGGGACGCAAGAAAAAGATGTGAGAGAAGGAAATGTGCTTTTAGAGAAACGAGATGCCGTTTACCTCTGTAACTTCATCTAAAGGAACCTCCACGAGTGATGACGGTGGCACAGCTGGATCACAGCTGAAACAGGCATCATTCAACCTTTAACAGTCAAATTGTTTCATTTAATGATGTGGAATTGCTCATATAGGCACATAAAAAAAATGAAAAAACAGCAGTGTTTATTTCAGCCTCTCTACATGCACCCTTTTAAAAACAGGCAAATGTGTTTATAAAATGCACATTGATTGGAAATATGTCTTTTGTATTTGCTCTGTGAACAAACCAGTGCCTAAATATACTGAAAATACCAAATATGCACAGAGCACTTTTACCAGGTTGTGATCAGAATGTATTGTGTCTCATAATTTGTGGAATGAATTAATGATGTTCGAAGTGGAAATACATAACGTATAACTATAAAGTGTTTGCAAGTGACCATAGACAAAGCTGTGTTTATATCTGACAGACATTCTGAGACTCCTCTTCACTCAGAATGTAATCTGCATGCTACAGATTAAAGGGGAATAACAGGTTTATGGAACCAACACTATTTCTAATGAATCAACAAAGTTGTGCGTGTTTCCATATCCACTATTTTCCATTAGATCATTGAACTATAATTTAAATTATAACTTTAATTATTGTCTCTACTACTTTTCTGTTATAGACCTGGGATTGTTGAACCATGAAAGATGATCGTTGATTACCGTTACAATTGTCATAACAGTTCCCTTCATCTCTGCCTCTTTTTCTTTTCTATAACACTTTATACACCTCTCCAGTTATGTTAGACACAGTCTTTTCCCCTTAATGTTGTAAATGATATTTTGTTGATGTGCTCTGCTACATGTGCCATCTAATGCACTTCTGTCCCTCCTGGGAATCCTTCACATGTATCTCTCTGAGGTTTAAGGGTTAAGGGCAGAGAACGTTAAACTCTACCAGATAAATTGTGATTTGTGACTATGGGCTATAAAAATAAACTTTGAATGCTGAATGAACCTTTGATTGTGAAGCAGCTGATGTGAGCACAACTTCAGTGACATAAAGGGCTGACCCCCCTGCTATATACCACGTACTGAAAAACATGATGTGCCACTAATTCTCAACAGCAAATTGTCAGGGAAGGGGATGATGTGCAGGGAGAGGGTGGGACCAAAACGCTCAACTAAATCTCATGTAACAAAAAGTGTCCTTTATTTTAAGGTGAACGTTACAAAAAGAAATCCTCAATAAAACAAACGTTGCTCTCAGACAAAACAGGGGAGTAGCACAGGGAAATAAATGAAACACTGGGGACGTGGCGAGAGGTGACACAACACATGAACAAGACCAGGGTATATATACGACGACGAACCAACAAATACATGGGGGGGGGACACACAAAGACTTAAATCCACACTGAACTGATGACTAACTCGAGACAGGTGGCACAGGACAAACAGGTGAGCCTGATGAGGGCAGGAAGTCTAGTGGGGAAAAAACACCAGGAGCAGGGACTACAAAATAAAACAGGAGACAGATGAACACTGAGATGAACATAGCGAGGCACACAGGAGAAGCACAGGGTGGAACACGAGAGGAACACAGGGTGAAACATAGAAAGAGAAACACAGGAGAGGGACACAGAGAGGGGACACAGGAGAGGGACACAGAGAGTGATACGCAGAGTGGGACACAAAAGGAGCAGAGCGGGACACAAACGAGGGACACAGAGGGGACACAGGAGAGGGACACAGAGAGCGATAAGCAGAGTGGGACACAGAAAGGAGCAAAGTGGGATACAAGCGAGGGACAAGGAGGGGACATAGAGCAAACTTAAAACATGAATTCAAAACGTAACAAAAACACAGTTTAAACTTGAACTGAAAACTCTCTTTATAAAAGAGGACAAAAATACAATAACCATGACACAAATAGACTGAAAGAAACAACGTCATCCAGATTTGTGTAATTGGAATGATGCATTTTGAAATTACAGCTAACTTTAAGCCCCTAATTGACTTGGTATCGTCTCAGGTGGAATGTTCCATTTGCCCACAAATTATTTCTAGTCATTCAATACATTCAATTGAGGATGTAAGCTGATGCAGTCCCTGTTTCAAGTTATAACATCACGGGTATGATTGTTGAAAAGATAATAACCACTATACGATCATTTCAGTTGATAGATTTGCATTTGGAGCTGAGAGTGCAGGGGTCTGAGGAGAGGATTTAAGCTGATGCTGTCCTTGTTTTGTGTTATATCATTACAGCTGCAGTGTTGCAGTGTTTTCTTGGATTGTGTCCTGAACTCGCTGAATTATTACTTCTAAATAAATTAGAAAATGCATCAGCAAAACATTTACCGTCATGTTTCATTGGGTTTTTTTCTCTCCCTAAAACATAATCTGTGCTCAACCTTTTTTTTCACACTTTGATGTAAACTAGGAAGACATTTTGGTCTTGGTTAAATACTAAACAAATATTTTATTTTGCAGGTCTGCAATTGTCTGTAATTACTGATAATTTCCACAGCTATTTTCAAGGAACATTTTATAATTATTAGACTTTCAGCTCATTAGTTTCAGTCAATGTGGGCAGAATCTTTTGCAAACTTCTAAATTTGTGGTGTTGCATACAGGTTAACATATGGAGGGTAAAGTTACCAGTCATATGGGAATAATGATTGTTTGAATATTTTTTTTTTTAGAATTTAGACCAACAAAACAAAATGTGGCAAAAAAAGTCAAAGGTCACATGAGACAGGACACCTTTTTTTTTTAGAATTTGAGACCCAGGCCTGACTGGATACTTATCAACCCTACAGTAACTTCGACTTGTGTACAAAAAAAGACAAACTTCCTGAACTTGAAAACATGAACCATACCACAATTAAAGTTCATATTCAGGTAATCCCATTTAGTACATGAACTCAACTTGTAGACGACAGGGCTGCAAAGTGCAAGAACATGTCAAATCATTGGTGTGATGCTTTAACACAGCTGAGAATCTGCCCCCAAACAAATGTTTCAGTTTGTCTCCAAATCCCTCTACGAACTTGGGATCAAGCCACTTAAAATAAAACGCACTCCAAATGGCATGGGAAATTAACTTCTTCCAAATTTCTGTCAAGTGGAGTTTAGAAGTGAGGATGTGAAGCAGACTCTCAATTTGTGTATGTGTGGCTTTGATCTTCGTATAGGAGCGGCTCTCACTCTGAGTATGAGGTTGATCCTCTGGTACATGAGCCACTGAAGATGCTAAAGGCCACTAAATCTTTGCTAAATAAGCCTGTGTCTGCGTGTGCATGTGTGTCTGTGCGTCAATGTGTGTGTGTGTCAATGTGTGTGTGTTTATGTGAGTGTGTTCCTGACATGCCTGTGTGGGCAAATGCATGCATGCACGCTCCATTATCTCATCTTCTTCAAGTACCCCTTTGAGTGGGTTTCAGTTTTCTTCATGCCACCCGCTCCTCTTGCCATGCATTATGCACTGTTCCAGTACACATATTTATTTATTACTGTGTCTTTCAAGATCAAAACGAATGGCAAATAAGCTCCAGCAAGATAAATATTGCAGCAGAAGTGGGAGTCAGCTGAGGCCATCAGAAGGGGAGGTGTGCCTGAACAAAACAGATCGTATCAAGGTATATTTTGAAGCTGCTTGTCGGAGGCTCCACGGGTCATCAAGTGAGTGAAGTTGGAGAGCGAGAGAGGCACACACAGAAAAGGAGGGCGAGGTCTTATGGAATTCATTAGAAGTCTTTCGCTCCATCCAGTCAGCTCCACTCATCACTTTCTCTGTTCTCCTCACACCTAAAGCTATTTGCAGCCAGCCCCACCTCCACATACATACATACAAGGTTACAGACTACAGGATACATCTACAGCACCTCCAGGCAAGTAGGCAAACGCCTGGAGCTCTCAACACCAAATGCTCCCACGAGCCTCCTGTAAAGAGTTGAAGAAATAAAAGGCAAATTGTTGATCCCCCAAAGGAAACATCAGTTTTCTTCTCCACTGATGATTCAGCTGGTAAACCAGTTGTTACAGTACCCTGCTAGAACAAACAGCACTTCTTAAAGTGACATTTACTGCAAAAGCGAACTGCCTGGAAGCCGCACTTTGTTCACCAGCACCCAGCTCAACTGCATTAGGAAAACTGAAGATGGAAAATAGGTGAATTCTTTCTTCCAAAGTAGTAAATGTCAGTTTGATTAAAAATGAAGCACTGGAAGGTGTTTACGTGCTGCTTTTTAACTTACACATATTCCTCTACTTACAGATTGGGCATATTTGAAAAACCTTGGCAACACATTGATTTGAATGTGCAGAACTCACTGAATAGATGAGAGACAACAAGGTGTTATTTTACGTAGGAGTCAGACAGTGAGACGATAATTAAGTGGATGAAAATGAATCATGATTGAGAGAATAATAGTATAAGAGTATATAAAAAATTTAAATATTTCTGGGATGTCATTTTATTGATAAAAAACGGAATTATAACTGTTATATGAACCTCATTACAACATTATATTCAGTCACATTGGAATATATGTGAATCTTAAAGGTAGAATCACTTTTTTGTATAATAGAATTGACAACAAATACCATAATTGTACGTGCTCTAAAAACCCAACACAAATAATTTAAGTAAAAAAACAAATTCCTTAATCAACAAAATTAACAAAGACTGAGCATTAAAGGAGCATTTCTGTATTTTCTCAACATGGGCCCTGTATGTATTAATGCCTGTGTGTAAATGAATTGTACTTACAAAACATTTAAATATGTCCAGTAGATCGTTGCGGCTGATTTTTTCACCAATAAAAGGCTGAAATTAAATTGCTACTCTGGGTTTTTGCTTTGAGTCTGGCCCACACTACACCTCTTTATCAATCATCGCTGCTTCATACACAAAGGTGACAGATGAAGACGTTTACTAACCAGAATGATGTTTCAGTCACTTCCCTTCACGTGTCCTGTAACTACAGTATCCAAGCTGACGTTTACTCTTAAAAAGAGACTTTAAAAACGAAGCAAAGCGTTAGTAGCCTGTTACATGCGTTATAAATAAACGGTTGCTGAAACCAGCTCAATGTTCATTATTGAGGGGCGCTTCAATACGTTTAGAGGAGATGCATTTTCCAGAATACTGATTTGGACATTATTTATATTACTTTCTTTTATGGTCCTATTGAAATACAATACTCATATCCTTTGAGGGTTACGCAGTGAAATTGGATCCACATATCACTGACATTGGGAGAGAGTGGAGTTACACCCTGGACAGGTTGCGAGTTTACTGAGGCAGCTTGTTGATTTTTTTTTTTTTTTTTCCATATAGATGGAAAGCATGAACCGGAGAGGTGAACAATGCTCTTTCATGGAGGCATTGGTGGCTTAAGTCAGACCACATCATGTGCACCAGAAGTGCTTGTACCAGTGTACAGAGCGTTGACCTTCTGTTGTGAATACACTGTGACCATGACCTGGGGAACACAGTGGAACAATTCATGGATTATCCTCACAGGGAGGACAAACACACCTCTAACTGCATAAGAGCCCTTCTTAATAGTGCCAGAGCTGGTGTGATTCAGGAAATGATACCCTCAGAATCAATCTAAAGTTAGATCTAAAAACAATATTGTTCCGGGAAATGACTAATATAAATCAGAACATAATTCAAGAGACAGAAGAACATCTGGGTAACGACTGTAACCATGGTATAAAATTACTTTCAGACTTACTGATGTAAGTGAACAGTAAGACAACTGCTGGGGTGCTAGAACTCTAAGGGTAAATGATAAAAGGCTACATTTTAATGTCACTATTTCACAAAGGGCTAAACAATCTGTCTCACAACTGACAGAATAATGTTACTAAACTTTGAATGTTTTTGCAAGAAGTTGACAAATGGGCCTCACTATGGCACTAGAAACAGCTGGGGAAAAAAACGAAATGTTCTGATTCATCCTATGAGAATATAAATGTCGGTGGGCTAGCGTAACTCCAAGCCCAGTATTGATACTTACTCTAAACATGACCAAAACATATCTATCATTAGCGGTACTATTTACTTTCAGCATCCTGTTGTAAATCCTTCTAAATGAAGCATTATCCTTTGCCCTTCCCTTGTTTCTTTCCACTACAGACAAGACAAGTGTGGATAGTGTGATACATTAAGGCTCTAAAACTGTCTGGATGCATTCTGATTGTGCACATGCACGCACACACACACACGCACATGCACGCACGCACACACACACACACACACACACACACACACACACTGGATGTGGCTGCGATAGTAATTACAGTTGCAATCAGCTCAACAGGTTACATAAGGAGTCTTTTATAGGAGCATATAGTGTTTCTGCTGCTCAATTAAAAAAAAGACGAATGGGTGACTAAACTACATAACGTTGTTGTCTTGTGCAAAGGGAAAATAAAGTCTGCAGACATGCAACGTACACAGCAGCACAACATGTGTTTCTACAAGAGTAGGACACACTGAAGGCTTCAGTTGACATTACTCACAGAAAACAGCGTTTTTTGACTTTTTTCCAATTTGTTTGCCTTTTGCATCATGGATTGAGTTAACTTGCCTTGCATTCATAGTGTTAACCCCTTTCACAATTCTGCAGACATGGTGACAGTCATTAATCAAATTTCCCTCAGGACTCTAAAACCAAACTATGACCTAATTTCAAATAAAAGAAAAGGCTACTGTTTGGAGTGGCCCATCCAGAGCCTAGATCGTGCCACAGTAGAGATGCTGTGGAGGGACCTAACAACAGCTCAGATCACCCTGGCCCATTGTACAGTCAATCTGTCAGTCAATCAGTTAGGAATAGGTTGGTCTGAAATAACAAAACACAATGGTCAAAATGTAAAGGCACGCATGGAAGTAGAAAATTACTTGATAGCTAATTATCCACAGCCCTTTATCTGAGTACCTCGCAAATCATGAACCCATTCAGGTCCTGGCCCTTGCACTGTGCTGGTCAAACCATTTAATTTCCAGGTGCCATCAACAGCGACAACTAATTGTGACAATGAAAAGAACTTCCTTTGTCACTAACTTCTGTTGTGGTTGTTCTTCAGTTGTGTGGCAGTTGTGTTGGGGCTTTGGCATTCACTGTCAGAATATTCCCACAGAAGAAAGAGCTAGACACTCTGATTGGGCATAACTTGGACTTATCACCTCTTCAGTGTGTTTTAGCAGCCAAAGTGCCGAACGCAAGAAATCATCATAATGCAAAACTCATCCGAATACTCTTGTATATGGCAAGAAAGACTATTCTCAAGTTTTGGATTCATAAGAACATTCCTACACTGGACGATTGGTACAAGGAGGTAATGAGCATCGTCCCTCTGGAAAAGCTGACCTATACCCTTCATGACAACATGGGAGCTTTCGCAAGGGCATTGCAACCTGTTTTAGATGTTGTGGACCACTCTGGTCTGAGCTTTAATGTTCCTCAATAAGTGATGCAACATGGATGTCGCTGACATAGCTTAGAATTGGGTGTCAATCTGTTGGTGTGTTTATGTGTGTGTATGTTTATATGTAAGCTTTCTTTCGTTGTATAAAAAAGTATGGTTCTGCAGGAACTATATGTAAAGGACAATATGTGGACTGCTGAACCTCAATAAAAAAAGATAAAAAAAAAAAAAAAATGAATATTCCCACAATGAATGGTGACATCTTCAGGAACTCTGTCCTTGAATGCTTGTCCTGTGACTGTCCTGCAGTCTCTTATTTCCCACATTTCAAAGGAACTTAAATATACCCACTTTCATGAAACCTTCTTTTTATGATTATAGAGTTCACAAACTTAACTCCATGTGGATTTATACTGCAGTATGAAATGAAGGTTGGGTGCTGTAGGCCTAAAGAAGGGAGAATTATCATTACATTTAGTCACTTTCCAAAGGTTTTTGTTCAAAACAACTTAAAATCAAAGCAACACAACAAAACATTTACAGGACAGTTACTCAAAAGATCTGCTCACTCATGTTGAGAGGAAGATAAACAATATTGAATGGTTTGAATGACAAAGTCAGAGCAACAACACAGACTGATTTAACCTGCATGGCTGTGTTGGTCTTCTGTTTATCTATGATCATATACAGTGCAGTATGTAACATGTTATAGAATATATATTACTTATATAGGTAAGAGTCAATGTTCGTATACCCAGATATTTTACAGAATTACCCCTTTTTATTTCTCCCCAACATTTGACTGTCTGTGCTCTGTTTAGATCCTGGGGATATCTTAATTTCAAAGGCTGGTCTCATACCACATCAACAGGAGGAAGCAGTTAGTTAAACAGCACAACAGGAGATTAAAATATGTCATCATAAAACCCTTTAAATAAAATAATAATTTATAAAAGGAAGAAATATCACCAAGCGGAAATTAGCTCATGCTACAATTATTCTAGTCCAGACAAAAATAGAACCAATCAGGTAACAGTGTGGTGAAACTATTCGAAAAGAAAGAATCATATTTTATTATGCATTTCTTGTGGTATGCTTTGATTAGATACTAATAGTAATAGCAATATGTTATGAGAAACCTTCTAGGATTGTCAAATATATTGATTTCTCAATTTATATAGTTTGTAAATTGATATATTGTCAGTATTTATTTCCTTACATTCTCTCCAGTTCTCTAATTCGCTCTGACAGCAGCACGCACACACGCACACGCACAAGCACACACCCACACACAGAGAGACAAAAGTGAAGATTGTGTGAATTAAGTCTTCTCGCTCAGATTCAATGTCAGAGAATCTTGTCTGTGCTGCTTCCATGGCCAGTCTCTGCTGTTTTGTCAAAAAGACAAGTTAAAGCTCTGACAATGTCCAATACTGAGTGTAGCTTGTATCTTTCCTGAAGGTTTGCTGCTCATTCAATGTCTCTTTCATCAACAGCATACATTCACACGCACTTGATAGCTGCATTGTGTATCCTGCATCTGCAAGTCCAGAAATTTGTGCTGCATGTAGGCAAGATGCAATGTGCATATAAAGCATAAGTATAGATGCAGTATCACAGTAACATTTCAATACTAAAATTCCAAAAGGGCAATTTGGTTGATACTGTCCAGCATCAAAAGAGTTTTGTAAGGTCACAGTGGACTTGACCTTTCCCCTCTAAATTCTAATCAGTTAATATTTCTGCCAGATTTGATAAAATTCCCGATGGGTTTAGCTAATATATCACATTCACAAGAACAAGAAGTCACCCAGACCTTGACCTCAGACCACCAAACTGGAATCATTTCCTCTGCTCAAGTTAACGTTGGCACCAAATTTGAAAAGTCCCTTGAGACTCATAAGACTGTAAATGTGTTTTGTAAGGTCACAATGATCTTGACCTTTGACCACCAAAACCATATCAGTTTAACCTTTAGTTGAACAGAACACTTGTACCAAATTCTAAAAATTCTCTTTTAGATATCATGTTGACAAGAATGTGATGGAATCCGAAAATGTAATGCCTCCGGTCACCTCCTATTGTCGGTACCGAAGCATAAAAAAGTAGCCGTCTTCGAACAGAACACTGTTACATGTTTCCCATTGTTTGACTGCTTTTAACAAACACTCATAGTTTTGCCTGACATTGAAATGTTTGGAGTTGACATCTGCAACATAAAAACCTATCAACTGCTCTTCTTCACTCTGCTAAGAGCAGAGAGAAACTCACCAATGACAGAAACTTAATAGACCCTCACACTGAGCTGAAATGAAACAAGAGTGCAGAAATAGGTAAATAACATCAATATATTTTATTTATTTATTTGTAGACAAAAGTAGGGAAAACAGTGCTGTCTGAACCAGTTTATGTCATTCCTCTGTATCGCTTTTCCAGTATTACTATGTGAAATCATTATTTGCATTAGTCTGAAGTTGAGTTAAATGCTGATATAAAGTCAATTAGCCTACTTTGCTGTCAGGGGGATACATACATTGGAAAACAATGTTATTTAATTTGCTTTCTTGAGCATTATCATTACATTACATTACATTACATGTTGTTTAGCTGAGGCTTTTATCCAAAGCGACTTCCAGCATTCAACGTCTATGAGGGCCCATTCAGGGTTCAGCATCTTGATATTCTGAAATGACTTAAAAATGAGCCTCTATTATACCAAGACCTTTGCCAACGAATCCTTAGCATCCTTTCTTGAAAAGTTATATCTTCCTCATGAGCTCACTTTTGTAAATGCAAAGGAATATTATACCAAGAAGCTCAACTATTGCTTATAAAGACATTTAGCTGCACCCCATGTTGTAGGAAGAGAAGAAAATGTAAGCACACAGCTCGTCTTTTTTTAGAAACAATAAAATTAAAATGTTAGCATTTGCTATTCTATTTTTTTTACAGGGTAAGCATGCAGCGGCCCAACCCAGTCGTGCCACTGGTCCCTTAATCTCATCTCCAGTGACACAAACACTTGGGCAGGCATTTAAAAGACAAGCTGCTTATTCACCCACATCAAAAAAATGCTCAAGACCTCACTGCAGCCATTTCATATTACACTACAAGGGCCATGATGCCATTTCAAATTTCTCGAGAGGCCTGGCTTTCGGAGGCTGATGAAGGTTGCTGTGCTACAAACATTCTCTCCCAATACAGAAATCCCAAAACTGTACAGTCAGGTAAAGTTGATGTCGGAAAAAGTTTGGCTCAGGCTATATGGTTAGTTAATTTACTAACCTCCGGACCACTGACGACTGGTCCACCCTAAATCAGCTTCATTACCCATTACCTCACCCCGGATAGACAACTGGAATCAAACTGCCAGGAAACACAGTTCTTCCCAGACGATTGCTTTGCTCGCAACATCAGAAGGGTTTGGGTGAATGCTGCAACAGTGGGGGATCAACAAACAAGCAAAATCTGCTCCAGAGCTTCTCATGGAACTGTAAGAGAGAGAGCCCAAACAGAAAAGTAAGCTGCCCTCAACATGCTATAGACTGTATTCATGGTGTGGTGACCCAAATGGGATCAATTACAAGAGGATTCAGTGTTCCCTCAGCCAAAAACGGCCGGCCTGTGTGAGAACAGCTGCAGAAACAGGACTACGGTCTCTGATGCCAAAGGTGCCCATGCAAGTGTGAAAGAGAGTAAGTTTACAGATGCACTTGCCTCAGTGACAAGAGTTGCATTGCCGGCCATCAAGCCTATCCTATAGCCTCCTGAGACCAATTAATTGTTTGTCAAATGATTGACTTGTGTTCAGGAAAAAAAAAAATGAAGCTTGAGTATTTATCCAGCGAACTCTGTGGCGCTGCTGCGTCTGTGAATGCTGAGGAAAAAGAGCCAGGCTGTTGAGCATGGGTGCGCAATATTCTACTTTCCATGCGTACGGAGATTAAGCAAGACTTCAGTCGTTTTCTCTCTCTTTAGCCTTCAAGCTGTCATATTTATTTAAGGGAGGCGAGCACACGCGGCTGTTGATACAGGCGTCTCTCCCGTACACATCCATACTTTACACAGAGCGAGATGACGTCACATCAGAACGCACTGCATGACACTCAATAGAACACAATATGGCTGGTGCTTCAACACAGGGAGTAAGGGCGCCATCAGATCATAACATTTAACACAGGCGTATACAAAAACTTAATAAGAGTCGGCGAACAAAGTTCCTGTTGCGGAGAAAGAACAGTTCTTCAGGTAATGAGGAGACTGGCCCTGGTTGTGCTGTACTTGTGTTTGATGGCTTATGCTTCACTGGTGGGGAGTAAGAGGGAAGTACCAGTAAAAATACTGAGATATACAGGGCCACTGGAGTCATTTACTGTAGACTCTGCTTAAAATGTGTCTCCTGGGACAAGACACTGATTCCAGTGTTACTGTGCAAGGGATTGGGGCAACAATATATTCTGCTCTATACCATAAAATGATAATAATAAACCGACATTAATCTAAGGTCTGCTGAAAGGTGACCTGGTCATGAGAGTGCACCCTTCCTTAGCTGCAGTACAGAGGGGACTAGGATTATATGTCATCATCAATGACCTGGCAACTCAGTATGGCCGGATGTATCTGTGCCTTCGGTTACTGGTAGAACCCCGACTGAGGTACTTTCCACCTGTGAGTCGTGCAGTTGATGCTTGTCTTGACAATTCAGACAAGGAAACTGAGTTATTTTCTGTTGCCTGGGAGATAACAACATTCACACCACTCCTTCATGCATACAGATCAATGCTGTCCACACAGATCTTTCAACACTTGCACTGATCAGGGGTCAGAAAATAGTCTGATTTGCCTTTTGTATATGTAACAATGCCAATTATACATTAATAGTGTTTTTCCAATATGCATTTCATTTATTTCATTTTAATTTATTGTTATTATTACACAAAACCTCTGTGCATAGTTATTACCTGGCATGTATAGACCTGCATTGCCAATGTGGAATTTTATAATTGATACAATCCTGTAAACTTAATGTGCACTTTCTGGGGACCCCTCTTTAATAGAGTGTGTCCCACGCTTCACTGCACCTTTTAAATGATGTAGAGAGGTACGTAACATTTTGGTCATTCAAGTTTTTCTGTCATATGTTTGCAAGATTGGAAGCTTGTTTAAATTTAATTGGTAAGGGCTCCACATGTCTTAGGTATATTTTATGTGTTTGAATGTGCCCTTTCTATTCTTGTATTCCAATGAAGTTCCACATACTGTATGTATAAAATCATTTTTGTCAGAATAAATGGAGAAAGACACTTCTGTTATTAAATTATCTCTATCAAATAAATCATAACAGGCAGTGCAACATGCCACCTGTTACACATATATGATGAAATTAATCTACTTTATACCGTACATTGAGTAATGTGAGCATTATTCCAATGTAGCTTCAGTTACCATTATAAGGGAAGACACAAGACTGCAGCAGGTACAGTTTACATTTTCAAATATTAACAACATTTGTTGTGAGGGAAGCTTTCAGTTACATCTGTTCAACATCTGGCTTGGCTGTGTCTCAAACCACTTCCCGAAGTGATTTGAACAGTCCGTCTCATAAGCTTCTTGTATTCATTTATACTCAGCATTGGAAAGCTGCCTGATGTGTGCAGAATGCATGAAGTGACTGAATGCAAATGGGGTCGTAGAGAGGATTCTTAATATGGCTATATAATTGAGTTGTCAGTTCAGACAGCTTTTTTCTGATTTGAAAGAAATGTTTCATTCTGTGCGGGAGAGCAGGTCCCATGCAATGTTGAAACTACACCTGGAAGTAATCTCAGCCACCTGCTGTCACGTTTTTCTCTTCATATCCAAAGACATTTCATCTGAATGCTCATTAAAGGGATTTCACCTCGGTGTCAAATATCTCAGGAGGCTGCTGCAAAGTGCTGTGAATGTCATGACACAATTTAAACGCAGTGAAAAGAGAAAGCAGCAACATCACGGGAACGAATCAAGGAAAAAGGGTTTAACAAAACTATTGTGCTGTGTACTGATACAAAAGCTGATGCATCTCAGCAGTGTTAAAGCCGCTAACCTTCTATCAGCAGGGATTAATAAGGCTGCTTTGTTTCCTTGCTGTGCAGCGTGCCCTCTCACATCCTGCTGTGATCATACAGTATCATCCAAACATTACAGATGAACAAAGAGCATGCAATCCACGAGACACTCTACTGCATGTTGCACAAACACACGACATGCAGTGACTCACCAACTCATGCAGGCTGCATAAATGCATCAAAGTCACTTTTTTGGAAGAATTGGCCTTTCATCCGAACAGGAGACATCATCTGCCCTCAGCAGAACCTCCACTTGACTCCTTGTCAACTATAAATGAAACCATAGGCAGCCAGATTTGATGCAGTGGGGCACACACTATCAATTGGAGGAAGCGCCAGGAGCAAAGTCACACAAATTACGAAATCTGAATAAATTGCACGAGAAAGATTCTGCACAAATTAACCTTGGACATGCAATTTGATCTTTTCACACAGCTCAATGTCGTTCCAATTCATATTCAGGACAGTATTACAGGCTGAATTTAAGCCCTTATTCAGTTTTTGTGGGTGAAATGGGAGAGCAGAAAGTATTCTGAAGATATAAATGGTCATGTCTTGCAGAAAAGTTGGAGCCATAGTTTTAAAGAAAACAATCAGAAGTCAGAAATATATTCGGTCCGTCGACCATTTAGTCAGACTGACAGCAACAAATATTTAATTTAGACTGTATGGGTCGATAACAGCTGCTGTTACTTTATATAGTTCATATTCAATTAAACAATAAAAAACAACAATGTGTTTGTTCCTATATTTTCTTACATATTTATTTTTCTGTCTGTGATTCTTATTCCTAAAACATTTGGATCTTATTGAAGACACAACTGCTCACTGATACAAGGTCTGAACAGAGGACCCAAACACAGGCACTGCAGCTGGGTAGGTGAATGGATTATTTATTAAGGGAAAGCAAAACAACACAGTCTTACACAGACGCCAATCAGTGAAGAAACAAAAAGTAGATCCTTAAATGAAAACAAAACCGGAACATGAGGATGTGCAAGTGTCAACCGATTTCAAGTAAGATGAACTGACCAAGACAAAGGGAAACACAGAGTCTATATTCACAAGGGAGGCCGGAGAACAGGTACAGCCCTATGGGTGGGAAACAGGACAGAGGTAGGAAATCCATTTAGAAACAAACAAAGGAGGGAAGATTTCAAAATAAAACCAGAAATGGAGAACCTTGGGTGAACCACCAAACAGAACACAAATCCAAACACATGGTAAATGTCAACAAACTAATAAAGTCATACAAATGAAAATCTGGTCTAAAAACAGTGTTCCAATAGTTCATAAAGTTCAGGGCCCTTCATGACACTAGCCATAAAGTGCTTTTCCAATGTTTAACACACAGTAGCAAATGGTGCATTTGGGTGTATTTGTTGGACTATTTTCAGTGGCGCATTAATCCACATTTGTTGCTCCAGTGAGTATTTGGGACAGCGGGATGATGTATGTAGTACTGAGAAAAAATAAACTACAGTATTTCTGTTTTTTTGTTTTTTTAATGGAGAAACATGTTACCTAGTGCAACAGTGTGACTCATTGGTGTGATTTTAATAGTTTTTGGACAACGGTGGAGCTGCGTGGCACAGGGGAATAGGAAATAAAAGGCTTTAGATGCATACACGGTACTTGTTAGTAAGATTCATTCAGTGCTGACTTTGTTTGTTTAAGCATTTTCATCTCTTTGTTTTCATGCTATGACAGGTATTCTGTCTGGGTTCAGTCTCATTAACCTTCCAACAGCAGGCTGCAGCAAAAACAAAAGGCATAGGGCTGATGAATACCCTGCTTGTGCCCTGTATTTACCCCAATCAGGCAATGCAAATTTTTTAATATGGGATTACTGCCATTTCATTATGATGTCATTGATACCATACGATAACGGATAATTGTTCAAAATAACCTGTAGATCATGTCTCTAATCTTATTAGTTAGTGTATTTCTACTGTATAGATAAGAGATAAAACTAGCTGGTGGACATAGTGGATCATTTAGTCGGTCAAGAGCCAGATATTTTCTTAGGAGTCGGTGGAGACCCATGCAGAGCTCAAAGGAGACCACATATTGCACTGACATTAATCAGGTGGACAGAAATTACAGGAATAGAAAGTTGTAATCAACTTTATCAGATGCTATTATGCAAGTGCTGTGTTTACAGATTGTTTTGCAAGGTTAGATATGCTAATGTTTACCATGTTATGACAGCCAGTTAAGATAAATTCTTAAATTAGGCTGACAGAAATTAGATCATTAGCCTTCATGAAATAAAGTACAAGTAGACAGTGTGGTGCCAGAAGAAAAGTCATTTGATTACTCAAGTCATTATGGGATCCATTGTCTGGGCACCAGGAGAGTCTTTATCACATTCTTTGTGATCAATAGATATTTTACTCTGAATCAAAGTATTGGACCAACAGACGCTTTATTACCGTGGGGATATATTGCTTTAGCCATTAATCATTTATGGATAAATCTAAAATAATGTCCAGTTAATTATTTGTGGCTTAAGAAAATGTTTTAATTATAAACTGTCCCATTCTATTAACATTCAATTATGTTTGTAGTAACCCCTTTAATAAATGTCTGATTAAAATGTGAACTAATTCAATCACTGCGTATGTGGAAACTGGGGTCTTCTCTTTCAATAAAAACAGTGGTGAATCAGTATAAGATAGCAACAAATGTTGTCTGGTAATATGTATATTTAGTTCCCTTCCTGTTAACAAGTTCAGTGATTCAATTACAGGTAATATCTCCCTTCTGTCAAAGCTTGATGATTAATGCTAGCTTCCTATCATATGTATTGTTGATTTAGTGGCATCCACATAAAGAAAATTGTTATAAATTCAGATGTCGCAGAGTTGGTTGGTCGTTAGGAAGGACTGTCTTCTTTTACTTATGTAACATCTCAAAAATCAGTGCTTGTCTCAAAAAGATTAAAAAAACTAGCCTTTGTTACATGCAAACTTTATTATTGTAATTCCTTATTATCAGGCTCCAGCAGTAAGTTTGTCCAAAATGCTGCAGCATGTGTCCTGACAAGAACCAGGAAAAGAGACCACATTTCTCCTGTATTAGCTTCACTACTAGCTTCCAGTTAAATTGAGAATAGAATTTGAAATTCTCCTCCTCACCTACAAGGCCCTTAATAATATGGCACCATCATACCTTAAAGAGCTCATAGTACCATGTCACCCCACTAGAGCACTGCGCTCCCAGAATTCAGGCCTACTTGTTGTCCCTAAAGTATCGAAAAGTAGAGTAGGAGCCAGAGCTTTCAGCTATCAAGCTCCTCTCCTGTGGAACCATCTCCCAGTTTCAGTTCGGGAGGCAGACACCCTCTCTACGTTTAAGAGTAGGCTATAGGTCTAGAATGTCAAAGGACACATGAAACTTCTCTTTCCTCTTCTCCCTCCTTATCACATCAAATAAAGGAATGTCTCATCAATACATGTTACTGACTTGACTTCTTCCAAAGGGTCCCTATGTCTACTCAGATACTATACCATTACTGACAATTTCTTCAATTCATTTACCTTCCATTATGCTACAAACTTTTTACTCTAGAGGTGAGACATTATGTTGTAATAGCTTATATCCCCTTTAAGAAAACATGCTCTGACTGTAACACTGTATTTGATGTTTACTTAAAGATACAGTGTGTAGTATTTTGTGGTTTCTAGTGTTGAAGTTGCATGTTGCAGCTGAACACCCCTCACCTCACCCTCTCCTTCCAAACATGAAAAAGAACCTGTGGTAGCCTTCAGTTGCCATACAAAGTGTTCAGTTTGTCCAGTCTGGACTAATGTGAAAAACATGGCGGCCTCCATAGAGAGGGTCCCCTTGATGTAAATATAAAGTATTTGAATATAAAGGGCCTTTTCTGGAGTAAAGAAAACTACAACTCATCCAATTTAGATGAAACGAACTAGTGAAAACATCATGAGGATTATTCTACATTCAATCTCTGCCAATAGATCCCTTTCACCTAAATCTTACACACTGGACCTTTAATTTTTGTGTGTCTCATGAAATCATTTATGTATGATGTATAATAGGATATACATGTAGGCACGCTGGGCAGGCAGGCTGTTGAATTGAACAGCTGCAAAACACACTGAGAACAGCAGACACTGGTGTACTGGCTGTAGCCTCAGCCGAGTACTGTCGATACACAGGCTGTCATAGCCAGTGCTCTGCAGAAGGAGTGGAGTGGCAGGCAGGCAATGGCTGGTTTTCATGAGTTTGATTGAGTGTGATCTGTTCCCGGACACTGGGAGATTGTGTCGGATGTCGGACGCTGCTTAGAAGCCAACAACAAAAATGCTGCAACTGGTGCCTATTAGTGTGTTGAAAAATCTCTATTGATTTAATGTTATAAAGATCTGTGGTGTACTGATTATTAAATATGACCCTAACTTAGAACACCAGGCTGAGTTAAAGTCTGAAATCTTTTTCACCTGTGTCTACAACCCCTGTGGTCAGGAGTGTGTTCTGGTGTCCCATTAACCACACCCAACAGTGGTGATGCAGTGAAAAGATGGATTTAACAAACATTGAAGACCTTGGTTGGGTTCTTAGGAAATATCTGTGGTGTATTGGAATCAAAATGTAAACAGGAAGTAACTGTAGCATCACAATGTGTACTGCCAAGGACATTACATTCAAAGAAATGCCAATACTTCATATATGGGGGTGTTACACTGGATTACTTATGCATAGATAGAGAAAAATGTCTTCCGGATGTTATTCAGCATTTAGCACACCTATTGAGAGCACCTTTCAACACAGCTGCACATTGAGTGATTGACGCACATACAGATGATCAATGTTGAATTCAGATGCATGGTGCCTATATTAGGCTTTTATATTGGGCTTGGTAATAATTAGTGGAGCAGAACATGATATTCCTTAATATCTTGGTTTAATATTATATTACTTCCATTTCATGACGAACCAGGATGTGTGTTCACCATCGTAAATACTTACTGTTGAACTCAAAAAGAGCTGATTCACATACATTCTACTGTATGATGCCTTTTCCTATTTGACTAATGAAAGACAACCAATTGTGGTCTGTTCTACTTTGGTCTACTCTAATCAAAAATATCTCCCACCAGTGTTTGGATGGGTGGATCCATTATGGCCTTTCCTTTCAGTTGATTAAATCTCCGTGCCCTCGTGATCTGGCCTGAGGACACATATACTTATAGGTTTAGAGTACATTACATTTCTCTCTTGACAGCACATCATTAACTCTCTTGGGAATCTTTGCTGTCACCAATTCTGCATCCTCTTGAACAAAATGTCTGAAGGCCAGCCGAACCACAAATTCCTCAAGCACTCCAATCTTTAAACTGAAACACAGGTAGATCCGTGGTTATATTGAACAAGCTGTTAGTAGTCATGTGTGTAACTATTGTCGGAAATAACGCAATGTCTTTCTTTTGTACATAAATCGTTGTGGATGTAGCAATTAAAATAGCTCACAGCAAAAACCTGCACTGGGTACCATGAATGTATCTGAGATATAGAATATTTATCACTTTTGCTGTATCTTACACATGTACGCAAATGTTTGGTGATTATAAATTAAAGTAATTGCCTGACCATTCAGTCAAAATGATGGGAAGCTGAGTTGCATCCGCTCTCTTTGGCTGGTTTAAGCCTATAGGTGCTGTTGCATTTTGGACCATTTGAGATTACTTTGCATGCTCTCATCCCTGCCAGAAGGGTGTTACCAAATAATGTAAGAGATGATGGGAACCTGTATAAAATGTTGATGGTACATAGTGCACAAGTTAAAACGTGAGGCAGAGCTGAGCTGGATAACAGTGGTGAGCTGAACAGAAGCACCGGCTGGGATCACCCAGAGTTCAGTCACAGACTGGGTTCAGAATAATGTTCCATCATCCATTTTGAGAGCATTGAGGAAAATCTGAGCTGAAACAGTCAGGTTCTCTTGTGGCAGATAGAGCTGCATTTTATCAACCTTGTGAATTGTGAGTGGAAAATCTAACCAAGTGGGAGGGATGGTGTAGGCTACATTGAGAAGGGTAGAGGGCCAAACACAGATACTTGCAGTACCCTGTTAAGGTGGCATGATCACAAGGCTAGCAGTGAAACAAGCTAAAAGAAGAGCCGCATGTTTAGTTAATTTGAAAATATGTTTTACTCTAGTGTACACATTATATACACTGCAGTAAAAAACTCTATGGCCAGGTAACAATGTCATGTCTCCTCCTTCAACCACATGGCCAAATCCTACAAGGAGGCTATAATTTTTAGCTTGATTTTACTAGCACAAGAAATACAATTTTTTTAAATATAAGACATTTTCCTTAGAGAGAAAATCATTATTCAATATAATTCAATTTTATTTGTATAGCGCCATATCAAGGCACTTTAGAAGGTCAAGACCTTATCTACTCACCACCATGCCAATGGGGGGTGGGTGAAATGTAAGAGTCCACAAGACACTTTTGGAGTTTCAGGGGTAAACAGAGTTGCAGCCAAATCAAGAAGAGTCATGTAAATGGTGACGAATTCATCGAACAGAAAAAAAAAAAAGTAAAATGCCTCCATGCTGCTCCTGTGGTGTGCAAGTGTCTGTATGCCCCGGCATTCAAATTCGACTTGAATCAAGGTCATTTACACCATGTTTTTAGCCTTAATGGTGTAAATGACCTTGTTTCAAGTCGAATTTGAATGATAATGATAATAAAATAACTGAATCCAGATGATATGTTATTTGGATAATCAGTAATGAATGAAATGCATATATTATAAAAATGTCAAGATAATCGGTAATGAACATTTGTTATGCATTCAGAGACTATTCACAATCTCAATTCTTTTGTGCTCAATATAACTGCGCTGCATCTGTACTATCATTATTACTTTATTTCCAACTGTTAGCCGAGTCTGCATGTGGCAAGACAATCTCAAACTGACTCAGTGGCCTTATCAGCAGGAGCAGCATTAAATAATAACTAAGCTCAATAGAAGCCCATCTTTTCTGATGCTGCAAAATGCTTATTTACATCAGGAATGATTGTATGTACAATAGTACAAGTATTCAAACCATATGTATACTGATCACATATCAAAGATCAATGCTTGAGAAACACTGTTCAATAGAGGCCCTTTATACTTGTATAATACTGTGTAATATCTGTTATTTTTGGTATCTACAGCTCAGTCATCCTCAGTAACATCAGACACATCGCAAATGTCGGACTATTTATTCAGTCAACAGTTGTAGTTAAAATATTATGCTAATAACCTATTTTCCATGAAATTATCATATGCTAATAATACAATAGCTGCAATTCACAAACTCCACTGACTTACTTTGACATTCCTTAAAACAATGTTACAGAAATGAAAGTAGTTGAGGCTAAATGAACAAAAGCAAGAGGACAATGGAAAAAAACCCCCCACATATTTGCCAATTGACTTAAAATAATTTGAATATCGCTCAGTACCTCTGCCCCCTTATGAAACCACACTTCAGTTCACAATTTCATAAAAATGTATTTGTATCTGCACCAAATTACACAATTTGTTTTTCTTCATTAAGATCCATCAACTATTTAATTTAGATCAATGTTTGAAAGATTGTATAGTAGAAAGATAGGTATGATATTTTACTAAATCTAGGAATGATAACTTCAAATACTACAAAGAAAGAATGGGATAAAGAACTGGGGTTGGAGAACATTTGGAATGAAGGTTTAAATTGTGTTAATATCCATGTTCCATCAATGCCGGACACTGTTTGAGAGAGTTCAAAATTTTACATTGATTACACTACTCTAAAGTAAAGTTGCATAACATGTTTCAACAAGTATCACCAATGTGTGATCAATGTAGCCAAGCAGAAGCAGATTTACCTCACAGCTATATCACATGCTCAGAAATACACGACTTCTGGGTCAGAATACTTCCTTTACTTTTCCAGGGTATTAAAAACTAGAATAGAACTAGATCCACTCTTGATTAGATCCGGCGTCTCTGAGAACTGTAAACATTTACTGAGTGAACAACAACTTCTTCTGTCTTATGGCCTCCTGTACAAACAAGATCATTCTCCAATGCTGGAAGACATTGAATAACAACTCTGACTGATACCCTCCACTTGGGAAAAATCTGAAATATTTCTTCAGTGGCAGCTCAGAGGTTTTTGAACGGATTTGGACACCTGTGATCACTTTCTTAGAATGAATGGATGGATGAATGGAATGAATATTCTTGATTCTAACGGACAGTAGTATTCTTGGTAGCACAACCCAGGGTGGGAGAGAGATTATTTGTGGGAATTGTCAGGTAATTATTTTTTTATAATCTTTTGTTTGTTTGTTTGTTTTTTATCCTTTTTTCCTTTCATAAGTCTGGTGCGTCTTTCCCTTTGTAATTTTTTTTTAAATGAAGCAAAACGTATGTTGAACTTTGGAACATTTCAATCAAAGCTTCTGAATAAATATATTTTTAGACAAAGATTCATTAATTTTTTTGGGGGAAAGCGAAAATGTTGAAACGCATCTCACAATTCGCAAAGAGACTGAAAAAAAGATTCCTCCATCTTCTCCTTGATCCACTACCAAAACTTGCTTTTGTTTCTGAACCATACCACATCCTTCCACCAAGCTTTGTGGTAATCCACCCAGTAGTTTTAGTGAAATCCAGCTAACTAACAAACAAACGCTGAAAAAAAACATATCGCCTTAGGGTAAAGAAAAAAATAATGATGTGATTATTAGTCAACAATATAATTTTTTGATGCTATTGTCTTGCTAATGTATATGTTTCACATCTAAATACTATTTGCCTCATGGCGAAGAAAATGATTGTAAACATTTTCAGAAAGAAAGGCTTTACTGATTGAGATGGAATTTATAGTACTAGTGTATGGATTTAGCGTTGTATAATATATGTATAATACTTTCCGACTCATGCTGGACAGCTTGAAAGAACAAGGATCAAAATAGATGTTTTACTCCCCATAGTCTTCTTCCTTGTCAAACTCCAGATTCTAGATTATCCACAGTGCAACTTAATTGCTAGCAGTTCACTCCAAGATTGGGATGTGTTATGCGAGTAGTACTAATAGCCCAGAGCCTGTAGCCTCAAGCAGAGATGGGGGCAGTCTACAGAGGTCGGGTAAGCTCACTTCTTGAACTAACTCCATGGCTTTAGATTAAAAAAAAATATATATATAGCTCCCCCTGGAGACACAAAAGGTTGGACATCCCAGCAAAAAAATTAATGTGGAAGGGTTCCCTTTTAATTGATTCAATAGAAATCTTTACAGTTAGAATAACTGAAAAGATGTTCAAACGAGATATATATATATATATATATTTATGAAGCATTGCCTTAATTCATGTAGGACACGGAGTCATGTGCTCAGCTGTCAGCTACAGGTGCTTGTCAGCCCACCACCAATCACAGCCCGTTCTCTCACCAAAGCAGTCCCTTTAAATATGACCTCATCCTCACTGATCCCTGCTCAGCTACACTGCCACCCACGCCTGCTGCCAATGTGGTCAACATGTGGCAATGGTAAACGATACTCATCATAAACAAAGGCACATTGCCTGCTACGCCCAACAGGGGGTTCTGCACATGTTCCCTGTTTTATCTTAGCACAGCTAATCCAGGGAACATCCGAAGAATGGAGCCTTCAACACCAATCATAACTGTATCCCCATTTGCAACTAATGGGTAAATCATGATAAAGTGTTCCTGACTGAATTATATATATATATATATATATATATATATATATGTGTGTGGTCAACACCTGGCAATGACTACCGATGCTCCTCTGATTGGGAGACGAGATAATAAGCTAAATTAGCCTTGGTTATAACTGTATTGATAAATACCAGTGATTAGACAATGTTGGCTGAACAACATCTAAAATTGTTACACATATGTGGTCTTAGCAGGGTTTTATTTTTTCTTTAAAACCACCTTGTCTGGTCTTCACTCCCTAAGGGAGGATCTCCTGAAGGTCTGAATTTTATAGAGGTCCTCTCTCTATACATTGATATTTATCCTCAGGATCAACAGCAACCATGTCTGAAATATTAAAACAAACATGTTGCATTACTTACAGTACAGTGCCATCCCCGACTAAAAGACATTTACTTCTGCAACTTAAAGTATGGCCATATAAACATCCTTGAATACTCACTTCTGTTACTATACCAAATGTAAGGCTGCACTGTACATAAACTGATTTTTTATTCATGAGCTGAAATGTCTAACACTCTTAAGCCAATGCTGGAGTCTCCCATGTGTTATTTCCAGGTTCTCTGGAAGCTGCATTTTGACTTAGTAAAACCTGACCAATCCCTTTCTTCCTGGATGAACTAATGGCTACAACTACAGCTCCAAACATCCCCAGGGTGAACGTGGCCTTCCAGCGTTCCCGTTCTCCCTTGGCTGCTTAGTATATCTGAACTTTTTCATTTTATATGCCTCATCTCCTGCCTTCCCTTGGTACCAGTGTATAAAGTAAGCAAGTGTGTTTAACCTCAAGGTCAGGGCTTGAGGGCTGCGAGGGGACTAGAATCTCTTGGAAGCCAACACAAATGCTGTTGATGTTGTATATAACAATATATATATAAGGATAGGGTATACAGATTGTTTATTGTACAAGCTAGAACGTTTGGTTGAGGCTGTGCTGGACGAGGCAGAGGACAAGACTCGCAAATGAGAATGGAACAGAGGCGCAAAGAAGCAAGAGATAGAGAGACTTCAGAATAAGACCTGAATCCAAAGAGAGAAGTTATGAGTCAGTCCTTGTATATTGCAGAGTCTAGGTAAGTTGATGAGCTGATCAGGGAAGGGTGCACACGTTAAATGGCCGGAAGTAGCCAGCAACCAGGTATCCACAAATAGAGAGAGATGAACTGGGGACAGACAACACATACCATGGAAGGAAGCACACAGAAGAAACAAGGAATGGCAAGTTCCCTAAATATTTCATGATCTGCCTCTCGGACTGACTCTTAGTGACTTTTTGAACTTTTGGATTTCCCATGTCATTTTGAAGTTACTTCCATTTTTTGTCTCTTGGCCTTTTTGTTGTTTTGTTTCCTTCGTGTTTGTCTAGTTTCTCACTGTGTCCAATTATTCCTTCTTCCCTTGTGTATTTAGTCTCCGTGCTCCCAGCCATCTCCTGGCCTAAAGTCCCCTTAGCTGCATGTCTTTGTTTATAAAATGGGAAGTGAATTAACCATTCACCAAATATCATTGCCCTTGGCCTTCCTGAAGGCTTGAGTCCAGGGCTATCTCACTAGTTTACCTGTTTTTTCTGTCCAGATCAGTAACTTCAGTCAGTCAGACAGGAAATATAGCAAAGTGAGTGGTGGATGGAAAGGCAAGGAGAACAATAGGTCAGAAACAGAACTGAGAGGTTTAATCTAAGTAAATTATTCTGATAATCTGCTCAAACAATTTCAATTTTAGAACTTTTTTTTACTTACAGACAGTTGCTTCCTATCTTTGGTGCCTGTCAAGCAACACTATGTGACTTTTTTTCCCCTCAAAACCACAGTTTTTGGTTGGGACACTGACTTGCAATAGAGACAATTGTGTAACTTTCATTCCAACTCTTGCACTATGTAATGCCAAGTGTACAAGACGCATGTGACTGGCTGATGGTCGCAGCTTAAATTGTCAGAATCAGGCCCAGCAAGTAAAGAGTAATTCCGAACTGTTGATCAGTTAAAAGACGTAGAAGTCATTAAAATGTGTTTATCTCCAATATTCAGTAAGGAAATGTTTTAAAATATCAATAATTGTGAACATAGTTTAGTGTGTTAGATACAACAGCAGCACTTGCAAGTCATAAAGCTGGGGATCACAACTAATATCAGGCAAGCGGTCACCTCTGTTTCAACATCTTAATAATGTACATTCGGCGGTGACCAGGTGGACTTTGAGTGTTGGAAGGAACTTAGCAGTATACCTAACATTTAACTACAGGGTACCCATTTAATTTCTAGTATAGGAAACCATATGACCATAAAACTGAACGTACAGTGATGATTTCTCCATGATTTCTGTATTTATAGGACCAGGGAATGTTGGCTTATTTATTTCAGACCAAGGGTCCAGGGGGCAGAGTATTGTGACAGACTGTCTCAGCTCAGCTTAAACTGCATTATGGGGTGGTAGTATTTTAGACTTGTGGCTATACCTACCATCAGTGGCTGGAAACAAGTCTGACCTGGAGTCACTTACTCATGTTTAAATTTTTTGTCCCTAATTTTTTTGTTGTTAATTGCTTGTTAGAAGACTTTAAACATTTTGTGTTCAGCAAGTACATCATTGTTCCTCAAGGTGCAAGCTTACACAGCCTCCTTTGATTGCTGGCAATAAATACACATACTAAACTCCAACACATGGAACACATATATATATATATACACACATACAGTACAAAGACACACAAAATAAATATAGTTTTCATTTGCTGGAATTAGTCTAAAAGTAAGGCAGCACCATGACCACTTCTCTCAGCTTGAAACACATTCATACTATTGTAATTTGAAGGGCAGACTCAAACAGAACTGTTACTTCACTGCTGTTACCATGTTTCAGTTAAAAGCATTAAATCCAGATTGTATGGAGTGAGATCATTAACTAAAAATGACTCGTTGGAGGGGGATCTGATACTGAGCAGAGCTTTGTAGTATTAATGGAAGTCCCCTGAGCGGTTTGACTTTGACAGAGCAGATAACAGGTTCGAAAGATTTGGAGCTCGAGTTGAGTGCATCTCTCTCATTACTATATTACCCATCAGAGCAGGAACAGAAAATGCTACAGGCACACAGAGTCCCTGCTTGTTCTGGAAACACTCATAAGTGCCACTGTCAACGCTGCAGGGACCAAACACATCACTGAGAGCTTAGTGCATTTGTATATATTGTAATCAGCTGCACCGGCTGCACTTATTGTGTTTTGTACTGCGTGGGGGGGATGAAGGACAACTATGATGCTGGTAAGAGTGAGCAGGTCAAGGGCAGGAATGTGAGAGGATTTTTAATTCCTGTTGTAAGTGCATGCATCACAACAGGCCAGGGGCTCATATCATTGCTGGAGCTTGATAGAAAGAATACTATGTGGTGTTTTCAAACTATAACGATCTCAGTCCACACAAGTATTTTGGCTCTGTCTCTACTAACGCCTGAAAACCACGTGACCGCTCACATACACTTAGCAATTGGAAAAATATACACGTGCCATGTAGGGCTTGAAACGTATCTGAACACATGAATTATCTCAGGTTGTGCGAATACTATCTTGTCTCTTATGCCAGTGAGCAGTAACATTGTAAAAAACACAATTCCAATGCACAACAACTGTTGGAAAAGACAACAGGGTCGACAACATTTGTAATCAATCATCCACATTGCGTTATACACTCCTATGTCTGCATAACTGTTAAAAAACATCTAAATTAAAAAAAAACAGAGATTTCAAGCAAAACTAGGGCTGGCAGCATTTCCAATCTTCTTTTGTAGCAGCCTTAAAACTTGTGAGTGTGGACACCAGGCTTGTCTGTAGCAGGGATGATACATTTTCAAATGAAAGTAGTAGTATTATATTGTTCCTAAACAAACAGGCAACATATCAATAACTTGTCAGAAATCACTGCTCAGCCTTTACTACAATGAGTTTCTGCTTTATTTCTCAATAACCTGATGTGGATCATCTATTTCCACTTTTTGATTTGTTAACTACCTGGCTGTCTTTTAAGTCAGGAGTTATTCTTTTTTTTTTATACAGGCAGCACAGACAAAGCGTCATCCAGCTCGGCTGACATGTCAACCACTGGCACAGAAAGGTTGCACATGGATGGATCGTTCTTAACCCTGCAATTGACTGACACAGTAGCTGACAGCTGGCTCTGATGTATGGACACCCCCCTACCCCTCTTACTGAAGCTGACACACTTTCCTCCGAGGTTTTTTTTCCTCCTCTATAAAGGGCAAGATTGATTGCAGGATTTCAGTTTTTCTCTCTTCTGATGTCTTTGAGTATATATGCATGTGCATCTGGCTGCACTATTTCAGTCTGTGCACTGAATAATTGTTGAAACTTGCTTTTTTATCACACTGATAATGGGAGATATAAATGGTAATGTAAATCCATCTGTTCATCCAACATTTTGCCCAACAGTTACAAATTCTGACAACTTGTCGGATATAAATTACATTTTATAAGCTAATTAGCATAATATCACCAAGCCAAAGCAATTGCGTTTTTAAAATGACAATAATTACAATATTTTACTATTCCAAAATCCCTATCTCTTGTTCTGCCTTTAAAGGTTCAGTGTGTAGAATTGAGTGGGGATGTCAATTCTAGGGTAAAGAAAACAACATTTCTTTCAATTTAGATGATTGTGCACTATTGGAAACATCACTTAGATTATTTTATATTCAATTTCTGCCAATAGAGCCCTTTCATGTTGCATCTGAACACCCCTTACCTCACCTTCTCCTTCCAAAAATGAAAGAGAACCTGTGGCAGCTTTCAGTTGTCATAAAATTTTTAGTTTGTCCAGTTAGGGCAACTGTAATCTCCCGATATAAATATAAAGTAGTTAAACATAAAGGGTAAAGAAAAACAACTGTTGTATAATTTAGATGTAACACACTTGTGAAAACATCACCAGGATTATTTTATATTCAATATCTGCCAATAGATCCCTTTCACCTAAATCTTACACACTGAACCTTTAAATTGAAAGGGTATGTTCCTTCTCCAACCTATCCAAGTCTGAGTTGTGACTTAAAGCTATATGAAAGAGGTTTACCACAGTTTTCGTTTACAGATAAATATTTAAGAAAAAAAGGGTTCTCTTTTTTTTTTTTTCAACGAGAGCAAGCATGTTGACAAAACTTGATGCAAACACTATTATGCAATAAACTGCAAAAGGGCTTGCAGAGAAAGCAAACTTTACTCTGGAATGACCGTTCACATTAAACAGCGGTGGACAGGGAGCTGCTGAGATTACCACCAGTTTAACCCAGCAGGTGGGTTCTCACACATCTGAAAATGCGGCGGCAAATTTCCAAAGACACAGCAGTGTAATAAACTCACCATATATTGGAAATCTTGCATGAAAAAAAACAAAAAAAAAAAACTAAATGAAATGGCTCTAAATATCTGCCAATGTCACAGCAATAACACCCCACTTAGCAGTTAGCTGAGTGGGAGGTTATTGTTTTTTCTTCGCTGCGGCAGAGTGTTGTGACCGATGAACAATAGACAGAGTGTAACACCTCCTCTTTATCAAATCAGTTGTCCATTTATCTCTCACTTTTTCCGTTGACACACATTGCATCACTTCCTCTATAACTTCTTCAGCATTTTCATCCCCTCCATTTTCCCCCTATATATATTTTTTGTTACTTCCACTTTCCTGAAATGATGAATGGCGATTTTGTTTTGTGTAAATCATGAGTGTAGGCGAGGGAAATTATGAAAGTGTGGTTTTCATCACATAACCAATGTTTTAATCAACTTTTCTTTGAATTCATCAATTTACTTGATCATTCATAACTCTATTTTCAGTTTAAGAGACATTTTTTTCAATTTATATGCATTTTCTTCACCTAAATTTGTATCTACTTCCACTCTCATGATAATGACATTCAGTAGTGTGATAAAAGTGCATTTGAGACGGACATGGAGAGAGAATGCATCATGGACTTCCCCCAGCACTCTCTGTCTATACAGCAGCATAAAGTTTTAGTGTGTAGGACTTGGTGATATATTTATAACCAACTGAGAACAACTTACCTCAACCTCCCCTTTCAAGCCTCAATGAGAACCTCCAATTGGTAATCTCCAAAGGCCCTCTCTAGCTGTCTAGCTCTTGCAGTGTTTGGTTTGTCCGTTCCTGGCCACTGTAGACACAGGGAGAAAGAAAACAAATCCAATAATCGAGGTCAATACATCTTGAAGACATCACTTAAGTTTGACTGATTAGTTTCATCATTCATTCCTTATGTAATTGCTTGGTGGAAACCCAAAAAACAGTGTCCGTCCAAGCACAGACCCTTGTGGAGCTCCCTGACAAACTAGGTCTAGCAGTCCTTTAAGACCACTAGGGGAACATTACTAACTTTTGCCAGTGCTGTTTATGCTATGATGCTTTCTAAATCCTGATTGAATAACCCCTCAAACATTCTATTGTTTGCAGCATTTTTGGCTAGATTTTTGAAATAAAGCAGAGATTGCATACAGGTCTGTAGTTGGCAAATGAAGCCTACTCCCAGTGTGTTTCGGTTGCAATACACTGAAAGAGCTCCTGCCAGATTCTGGCTTGAAATGGGTTCACTTGTATTTAGCTCAACAGAAAAATACATTCATCAGAAATAAAGCAGAGCTGAAGGAGTAACAGTCTCATGTGTATTCAGACAGGAGGAAAAATGCATGTTGTTTTTTTGATTGTTGTCTCCTCCTGCCTCCTCTCTCTCTGTCCAATCTCAGTATATTTCATAAAAGCAATGATCTGTTGAGATCTCTGAAACGGGACAGCCTTGTTAATTTTCCTACATCCTCAGCATGTTTGTCCGTATGGGATGAGCCGAGCCGGCTGATGACAATAGAAAACAAGAGGCAGGGAGAGTGTCTCGCTCCGCAGGCAATGAACTATTGGAGCCCCGCAGAGTTCAATCAATAGCATGTGTACGGCAATCTGTTCACAGTGTCTGTGCCCAGATACTGCTGCTCTAACTCTGCAAGCTGCCTTGTGTTGTCATTTCAGGGCATCAGATATCAAGGTTGCATCCATTTTCCAAACACGCACTTTTATGTTACCAAGATCTCTTGTGTCTAAACTCACACCTGGATGGTTTTGTTAAATGATTGTTACTGTTTTTCAATTGCATATGTCCACCAAGCCTAACAATCTTACACAGTCTATTTCTTTCAATAGAAAAATATAATAATCCATCCCAAATTGTACAACCTAGTAGATCTCAACTAAATGAGGCTTCCATTGCATCAGGATTTATACATTATTCAATGAGAAACTGACAAAAATGTTGAAAAAGCCCATTCTTGTGACTTAAAACCTCTTGGATCCAGCCCTCACACCAGATCTGCACCAAAATTCAGCGGACACAAATAAGTTAAACACTTTTTGTGTGTTCCTGCTGATAAATAAACAAACACAGACCTCCTTGGAGGAGGTGACAATAATTATTTTTGACAAATATATACATTTTGTTTGCAATCTTTAAGCCCCAAAGAACAGCTCTATGACTTGCTTCTAAAATTTTACTGAATGCCATTTTCCACAGAAACATTGGGATCTATAAAAACAAGTTTATCAGGAGAATGTGTGCACCTGTATGGAAATTCTGACTCAAACATATGGACATCGGTCACACAGATCATGAGCTGGTGAACTGAAGCTAGATTGTACAAATGAAATACAAGAGGCATCATTATTTGTAAAATGAGGCCCGCCTGTGAGGCATCAGAATGACTCAAATTTAATTTCATTTGATATACCCCATTACTTAAGGATCCGTTTGATCATAAACATTCAAACCAGCGGTGTTATTTGTGCTTTAAGTGAGCCATAACTCTTCTATAAGCACATTTCCATCGTAAAAGATATGACCCAAGTCAAATTCTGCTCAATATTTCACCAGCATTGCCCTACAATCTCATCCCTCACCCCCCCGAGAGGAGAATACAGGTATGTATGCTGCTGACACTCGTGGTAAGTTGTGGTGCCATAGCATCTAATGAAATGTGAGGGTGATGCCAGGATATTGCAGGTGGCAGGTTTTAGGAAAGTCTTTCAACTCCACATCAGCTAAATTATCATCATTGGTCATGCAGAAATCCAAATTACTGTATGATCAAATAACGATGAACTGCAAAACATTGAGAAAAGTTTTAAATAAAAAGAATAATACGTTTGTATCAAGTACATCGTTAGTCTTTATATAGTTTTTGGTAAAAATGCCTCATTGAACGTGAAAGTGAGGTCAGGCACTGAGACACCATGCTACCACACACCCGCCTTCTACAGCCAACTCACCAAGCACATCTTCACCTACCGCTCAAGTGAATTGTGTAAAAACTGGAAATAAAGCCAGTGACAGCTCTCGCACAAACAGAAACCCTAATATAAAGAAGCCCCTCTCAGCAGGGTCACTTCCATGCATCAACACCAATGATGTACCTTGTACTGACCATTTATGGTTGGATGTGGGCATGCAAGCACACAGTTTTATTAATCTGATTACTTTATGCACTGCACATTTTAGGCATTTGTGCAAACACAACCACATATGCATCCTTTGTACAGTTTTAAAAATCAGGCCCCTGATCCAGCTTGATCCCATATTGTCATTGTCACACCCAAATAAATCTGCAGGAAAACACATTTTTTGCCAGTCACTAAAGCACATCAAGATGATCCTGCATGGACAAGAATTCTAAATATTTAAGATTCACTCAGGGCATCATCTTAATCCAGACCCAGAGTGAGTAGTCCACTAAAAATACGAATAAGCACATTCATGACAAAGACGAGCTGCAAAGACCTTGGGACATACTAACAAACTTTCTAGAGGATAACCTGTTTGTAGTGTAGTATTGCAGTGTCGGGTTTTTATAGTAGTGTTAAGCATACGCGATAAATGTCCATCTTGCAGGTGGCCATTGGTCAAGAGGTAGTGTTGGTTGTTGATCAAAAGGTTGGTGGTTCCATCCCCTGCTTCCCCCAATCATGTTAAGTCCTTGGGCAAAACCCTCAGGGTTATTTACATTATTTACTTCTTACTGTGGAGGCTCCATACAAATTGCCAATTGTTTTACATAGTGTGTAGTGGGCATTTGCAGCCGATGGCAGCTGTCGGGTTTTACAAGTTGTATTGTACAGTGAGAGTCTGCAGTAGTTGTGTTGTGCTGGTTTAAAACATGAGAGTATATCCAATTGTAATATAACAAAAAATGTTATTAGTTTGGAACAAGGACCAGTTAACCAGGCAAATTCACACAGATTTGCATCTGTGTTTCACTGAAACACCTAGGGAAAAAAAGTGCAGCTAAATATTGTTTGTTAAATGTTAACATGACATGGTTGTTCATTTGTTATATTTACTGTAGAAACAAAGGCACATTGGCACTTGGCCATAAGAAACATACCATATAAATATACAGTTTGAAATGTAAGTTTTAATATTGAAAGGATCAGCTTTTTATTGAAAGCTCAAGATTTTACGCTCAAACTCAGTCAAGAGCCATCTTTTGGCACAGTTCTGCTGCTCTGTAGCACTAGAGGTTGATCCATTGATGAGCTGTCAGCACACATATCACCACATGTACATTCAGGCAGTATTCAAACCAGCATCACATGTTATGTCGCAGCGTTATGCTGCAGTGTTTAAAATCACGTTTCCCACATCAATCTACACTCAAAAGCCCTTACTGATAAATCAAACAGAGTGAGGAATTATTGACATGAATATCCAAACTCTAATTATAAAATGTATTTATTTATTCAGCTCAGGTGCCTATTACTCTAGACCATTTTTGAGATGATCCACCTCTCCATCTATATTAGACACAGTCTTTTCTCATGAATGTTGTGAATATTGTATTTGTGTTAAAGTGCTGTGCTACACATGTAATCCCTTAGTCTCTGAGGTTTATTTTATGTTTCTAAAGGCTTTTTGATTGATTGATGGATGTTGGTAGTTTTCTCCCTTACTTTTGTTGAGGGTTAAGGTCAGAGAATGTCACATCTCGTTCCTCCCTACGAGACAACGTATTATTTGTGAATATGGGCTTTACAAATTGAATTTGATTGGTTGACTGGACTCCCCCTGTGGTCAATCCAGTTGATTGGACATCATTTGGAAGAGCTGGCAATGCTTATTCAAGTAAAAACCAATCATGAGGTTGAATGTAGTGCTTGCGGAGATTAGAGACAGAATTGTGCCGTGGCACAAACTTTAAATGTTCTGACGCATTGAAGGTTCCCAGGAGCACTGTGGCCTACATCTAACTGGAGGAATCTGTGTCTTTGCATGTTGAAATTTGGCCTAATTGTCATTTTCTGCCTAATAGTTACATGAGTTACAGCTTCTAGGGTTAAGCCTTCTTGCTAAACATCATCAGCAGTCCAAATGTAGGCCGTCTCACAGCACAGACCGCACAGTTTAACACAAAGCAATGTGTCTAGTGTCGATTGCAACCACCACACTCCCAAACAATACTTTAAATACTGTACACTGAAGGCATCTCCAGTACTGATTCCTCATCTTTGTTGTTCATTTGAGCTGAATATCAAGGTGTTACCCCATGAGCACAGTTTAGCAAACAAATCGAGTTCTTCCTAAATTCAGTCACTGACAGAAATAAATTCTTCAGAGAACTCAAGTAGGTTGATGGTGTACTACACGATTTGTTTTTGGATCTGTGTTGAATGTGATACCCACCATGAACATCCTAACACAACCAACACAAATAACAATAGGCAAATAATTCAAACATGGCAAATAAATTGACTTTCTCAATTTCAAAGACACCATATTCGGTCAATCTATAGTGTCATTGGGTCACAACCTTGAGCAAGAAAGACAGGACATTGGTGACTAGTGGATCAGGTTTTTTGTTGATTAGACACATTAAGTACTTTGTCTTATTTTGTTTTGTGGGAGAAAAGTCTATGAAAATATGTATACTGGAATACCCAGGTCCCAGTTTGGGCTCAGTTAAGAAAGACAACTAAAATTCCAGATCCATGTCATTACAAAGCCTGCATGAAATTATTCGTCAACAAGCAGTCAAGAGGACAGTGTAAACAGATAGAGGGTTAAGGACACATGCATTCACACGGACACACACACACACAGAGAGAGAGAGCGAGAGAGAGAGAGAGAAAGAGAGAGAGAGAAAGAGAGAGGCTGACACACAATTTTCAAGGACATTCCTGAGCAATTAACTTGTGGTTTTTGCTATCTACCCCATTAGTCTTGGGGGTTTGGAAACAGGCATTGATTTTGGATGTCAGCCACTCTCATTTTATGGAAATTGCACTAAATGGCAGGGAAACAAAAACAAATTGAATTTTCTGTGCTGTTACTTGTAATGTGAAATTAGATATGTGGCCATGTGTGACTGAACAAGCCAGCCACAGATACAGAAAGAGCGATGGTGCAGTATGGGTAGGCTACATGCCACACACATTTTGTTGAGTGCTATTGGAAAATTGAAGATGTACTGTATGTATAAGGTATAGTATCTGAGTGGCAGTACACAACAATTTAATTTCTTCCCTCGTATTTGATTGTTGTGGACTTTGGTAATACATAGTTCAATTTGTGTCGTTGTTAAGCAATTTCCTAAACTACAAAATGGTATTCTGTACCTTCCTCAAAAACAGTCACTGGGATATATTGCAAGCACTAATAACAACACCATAATGTCCATTAGCTCAGGCTGAATTAGCCACTGTGTTTTTATAGATGCAGGTGCTACATTCAATCCTGTAAGTCAGGATTTTAAAAATAGTTTGACGTGATTTTACATCCCTGTGAAGTTTTTACAGCAGCACATTTGTTTTATCTTTAGTTGAGCTGAACGGGAGGTAAACAGTAGAAATACTGTGCTTATTTTAGAAATCTACCAACAACGACTAAGTATGTGTAACCAATTTGCCAAAACAGCAGCTTTCCAGACGATTTTACTCTCTGGCAAAAGTTGATTCAAGTTCAACCTTTTTGCTGGAACACGCTCTGTGTTGGCATCCCCACTGCACCGTGGGACAGGCCTTATTTAACTTAGTAGGATGCCTGTGTCTGTTCAAGCATTCAGTCTGAATGCGGCCTAAGACATGCAGCAGAAGTCATAAACACGGTACAGGTTAAACACACCTACACCCATATTACCCAGGGATACAGGTAGTTGCTAGTTGAGGGTTCAGGTTGGCTGTCTTACATCTCTATGTAAACACATAAGACACATTTACTGGGTGCCTGTCACAACCCGGCTCAAGACTGGACAAATTAGTTTAAACTAAAAATACGTTTATTTAAAGACATGAAAAGGTGTTAATAAAAAAATCTAATTACAGCAGTAACCAAATGTTGTGGAGGCCATGGGGAGAGGGAGACTGGCTGCATGCCACCCTCTGCAACCAGACTAGGTGAGGTGAATCACCCTGTTGATCAAACCCCCTCAAAAAAGTAATCCAGCCATAATCCCTAGAATTTAAACAGTTAATTAAAATTTAAAACAGGCATTCCACATTGAAATAGTCGTTTTGTCTTTGTCCCTTTGGATCCAAGGATTGAAATGTTCACCAACACCTCATCACTCCCTGAAACAAACATCCAAACAAATCATAGGTTGCTCGAGCTTGTCCACCCCTGGGTGTCCACAACCCTGGTACCAAAGGAAGCAGTCTAAAAACAATCCTGTGTAGAATACAGCTGTACTGTTAGCTACTCTCAGCTACCACTACATATGGAGGCCTTGGTTTCAATTTACAAGATAAAGAAAAGATGCAGGCTGTATAAACCTCTGAACATGACTATGTTGCTCCCATCATGCCTCTTGTTCCCTGCAGTGCTCTTCTCATGATAACCATTCACCGAGTTTGGCATTTGTTTCAATCCGTTCAAGTTAACCAACAGACACGGAGAGAAACTAAACCCAAATACTTCAGGGATGAGCTCTTGACATTTATTTTCCATCACACTCTTGACAAAAAGTTGCTCTTCACATTCATCTGGAGCTGGAGCCCCTCTCATCCCCACTAGCTTGCACTCTTCCCTGGCGCCTGCCCTCTGGCAGCCTCATATAAAGTGGGCTCTGTTCTCTTGAGATCTGCAACCAATCAAAAATAGCAAATGGTAATGTGTGACCACGGCAGGAACCATAGCTATCAGATAAGATTACACTCAAAAGAATAGAATCTGGGACCAGGTTGACATTGCATCAACGTCTACTGAGTCAGGAAACCCAAGCAGTCAGACGGTCAGCCGGTCAACCGGATATTAAAAAACCCATTATTTGGAGGTCAACCTCAAAGTAAGCACTCATAACTACAGAACTGACTGTAACAGTGAACTGTAATGAGTCACAGTTTAATCAGGAAACAGGTCTTTAAAATGTTCTATTTGTTAGATTTTCTGTTGCTACACAGCCATAATTTGCATTTACAAACAGATCATCAGAAACAATGCGAGTTGAGCATCGTAGGCTACTTCAGTCCTTTACTCGCCAAGGTCTGTCTCCTGAGGTGGAAAACAATGCCAGTGTTTGCTTTTGTTTTGCTCCCATCCAAATTATTTCCATTCTTTCTCGAAATTAGAATGCTAACGAGCCCTGGTCCGGTAGGTCTGTCTTGCTACTTTCTGATAAAGAGTCACTGTAGCCTCTAGTGAGGAAAAGAAGAAGCGCTGCTCAGAGGGGGTATTATATATTCTTGTCTTGCAAATGCAAGACTGGCTGAAGCTCTTGGCAAGTAACCATCACCACCATCCACTCCCGGTAGGACACTGGCTTGCATATAGCAACTTTAAATTGGGAGGAATTGAAAGTTTACGGAATTATTTTGCCATTCACCGTTAACTTTAATTTTCCTGTATCGAAAAGTTGGCTCACTCTTAACCAGGATAGATCACTGTGGTAACTGTGACATGATGCATGGCTAACCTGCATCAAAACTTGCCAACAGATGACTAATCAGATCCCTGGAAACATTGAGTCATACAGGATGTTGATAAAAAAAAGTACAATGAACTAATAAATAAAGAGAAATAGCTATTTTTATCTATCATTTAAAATATGTTGCTATTCAGAGCTTTTCATATCACTAAAAATAGAACTCCAAACCAAACTAAAGAACTCCACAACAACAATCGGAGCTGCAGTTTAACTTCACAAAGCTTATTTCATTCCCAGGAGGTTTCCCTGCTGGTCTTGATGCTTTTACAATCCTATGCCATCACTGTGGTTCAGAACAACATGGGGAGACTCTGTGATGATCAATGGAAATAAAAAACTAAGCTTGCGAAACTGAAAAAAATACAGATACAACAAGAATGGCAATGAGTAGAGTTCATACCTTGACCACTGCTGGACAATACAGTAAACATAAAAGAAAACAAACATTAAGTGTTCTGATAACATAAATTATTTATTTGTAATAAAACATAGCTAAAGAAAATTACGTAAATCCCAGATCTGGCACTTAATCGGCCTCCATGGCAAAATGTAATGCATTATTTCTTCCTTTCGAGGCCCAGGCAACATTCCTCCTCTAAATCACAAGACAAGCAGCCTCGTGGAGACATGACCTCCTTGGTGGAGGTAATAAGACCCATGGAGAATGATACAGGAACCTCTCTATTAAAGCTTCGTCAGACACTGCTCATGTGCCTTTCCTGATTAGTAACTGAAGGTGATAGTTCATGTCACAGCAGTTAATAGCTTTACTCAGTCTTCACAGTGTGAGTGCAGTCATATTTGTGAGCATGTGTGTGGGTATGGATGTAATATTTACATAGGGCTGTCTTCCCAGACATGAGAAAGCCGATCCAGTGATGTCAGTATTTGCCCAGGGGCTTCCAGTACCTCCTCAGACATCCAGCACTCTGAATGAGGCTGCAGGGAGCTCTGCCACTCACTGGCCCAATTCTGTCTCTCCATCTTCTTTTTCTCCCTGCGCCTGCCAGAATCCACAATGCATGGATGAATATGCATCTCTCCAAACTCTCTCTCACGCACAGAGAGAGAGAGCTAGAGAGAAAGATAGAGCGGGAGCTGTATAGACATAAAATAAGAGAATGAAAAAGATAAACCTTCATTAGTAAATGTGGAGAAATCAGGTTGTCGCAGCCATAGAGAATTTGACTAGCAGAGAGAAAGATGTTGTTTAAAAAGCAATAAAGCAGAATAATCAGTATACAGTCTGCTAAATAATATGGTACCTCTATATTTCTTATTGGCCGTGAAAGAAGGGTAAATACAAATGTAACTTAATTCATTTGATTTAGTTTTGTTTGCAAGAATTGTAAGAATTCTGAGGGTTGTGAAAGATTCTCCGGTCATTTATCAGTTTAGAATAATAATCAATTTCTAAATGTCACTTGTGGAGAAAAGTACTTCAGTTTCTAACAGTGATTAGAGTAAGTACAGTTTATTATGTGTTTGTATAAAAACTGCAGATATGGGACACAAACATGATATGAACCTTTTCAGTAAAAACCTGAAAAGGTTTTAAAAAAAAGGTTTTGTCTCCATGTCATGGCTACTCTGCAAAAGTGAACATGCTCAAGCACCAAACCAAGGCAGCGTGCATGAGCTGAGATATAAAATATTCTCTATATTGGACATCAACATTAGCAGAGCAGCCTCCAGCAGACTTTCTGAATATGTATAAATGAAGCATGCAAGAACATCAGTGTAATGCTTGTACATCATTAAGATGAATAATTGAGGGAGAGTAGATTCACTCTCCTGTAGTAAGGCAGTCAACTCCCATCAGATGGCAGAACGAGTTCTAAAGCAGATTGACAATCTGCTAAATACTTAACGCTGATCAGCCCGAACATTACTACTGCTAACTCAGATATGCTGGTCGGTCTCTATTTTGACAGTAAACATATCCAGCATATATATCAGGCATATACAGCATTATATAGTATATCAAATATAAATTATAAGGATTCTGATTGGCTGGGTATGCTGCTCCAAGACTGGATAAAACTTATGAAAACTGCTGCTGGACCCCTTGGACGTAGCACTGAGGTCATCAATGTTATGAGCAGTGACGGCTGGTTAATACAGGACACTTGGGTGCCGCCCCCTCCGACATACTGCGATAAAAAAGCCTGTATTAAAATGTTAAACATATTTAATTGTATAGTTATAGTTTACTCATACAATGCTCCTGGTAGACCTTGAGTGTCTGTGAGCATTCAACAAGTTGTTTTCAAATTGTATTTGGTTCATTTCTGTCTAAACAGTTACTTCCGGGTGCAGGGCACCACAGCATTCTGCGCCTGGACACTCCCACTTGTATTTACAGCCAATAGGTATTGATTTCCGTTTTTTTTGTGGTTGGTTGACCCCTCGACGCCGTCTCAGGTACATCCAACGTCACTGAGACAGCGAAAGATAATTCAGTAATTTCGATACAAAAACACCCCAGCAAGAAAAACAGGATAAAGGAGCTTGGTCCGGACCGACCCGATTTACAGATTGAGCAAGAAGTGATGAGGACGAGCTTACACCTTGTCCCACTCTTCTCATGAGAAACAGAGTTGACTATCTGGATGTGGTTTAAGTAATGTATTCACCTGTTTGTTGTTTTGCGAGACCTAAAACATCTTTCTGAAAAATTGTTGCCAGGGCCACAATGAGGCTACATTTCGGATGCAAGCTACAGGACTGGCATACTGCAAGTTGTGTTGTTTTTTGTTGAGTCTGACTTCAGATTGTTCAGTCTTAGTGTCTGGTTGCCTGGAGTCTTTGACGTCTATGACAGAAGATGCTGTTGAAGGAAGGTAGTCACCGTGTGAGTGATCTCAATCTTGCTGCACAAATATAAATGTGTTGAACATGTCTTTCTCTGTTCGTGGGCATTTTTTCAGTGCCTTCCCACGCAGCCATACAATAGTGCATAATTGCTGAAAAACACAGGAAAATGATAAAAACTCATACAAAGGCGTGAGTTTCTGGTAATGTGGCTCCAAGGTCTTTCAACAGTAAATAGCAGTAAACCTGTTGACATCTTTTTTGTTGTTTCAGGAAAGGAAATTCATGGTGGCCTTAACAGGCACTATAATCTGACCTGTGTGGTTCAGGTGTGGGACCACAGAAGCAGGCTCATCACAGCCGACCTGCCCGATGGACCCCCACCCACCCGAGCTGATGGAGAATACCTGGCTGCTGTCACCCTCCACTACACACAGCTATAGGTACTGTCCATGCATCATATTATGCTAATAGTGTTCAAAGGTCTCGTTATTGACGTGGGTCTCACTCTGCTTTGTGTTGTAATGGACACATGGGTCTCTCTTGCATAAATGCATTATATGTTTCCAGGAAACGGAACTCTGCTGTGAATACATAGTGGATTTCCAGATAAAAGAGGCATTTAAAGCCAGCAGAACCTTGTAAAACGCAGTGTCGATAAAATTAGCAAACATGCAAAATAAAGCAATAAGCAATTACTTTAAATGTTAATTTAAACTGTGCTGTTCTAGTTGGTTTACAGTACAGTTTTGCGATTCATCCATAAACTTACACATGCATTCATACAAACACACACACAGTGCGTTGTAATGGAGATCCTCTCGGTCTCGGTTACATTTCTGTGTTTCAGAATGCAAAATTTGCACAAAAAGAAAGAGGACAACCAATGAATGCATTAAAAACATGTGTGATGTTTTCAGAATGATTGTGTTGGTTATGTAATGTACCTGTTCCACACACCGGGTGGTGGGATTGGTGCAGACCGACAGTTCTGTGGTCAGATATAGCCTACTATACTACATCCATGCATGTAATTCTTAAGAATAATAGCATACAAATATAACAAACACTCCTATGTATGTTTTACCCACCTGTGCTCCCCTGTCTCCAGCTTCCTGGGTGCGCAATCAAAAGAGTCCCCGGGGAAACGAGCACTCTTTTATGGTTCTGGGAGGGTACTACCATGCAGGAAAGGTATAGGGGTGGGTGAAATACATAGGGTTTGTTTGTTAGCTTTGTGTGGCATTTAGGATTTATTGAACTGATACTTTTATGTAATGCTAGTATTTGTTTTGTCAGGTTTTTAATGTTTATGTGTGGAGTATATAAGGCTGCTCTGATTGGTCGGTGCTGGCAGTTACGCCTGTGAATGCTTCTGACTAGTTTCACGTTGCTGTGTGACCTGGACTGTTTGCATGTCTGTGAAGAAATGCCCACATCTGAGATCTGTCAAAACTTTAAGTGCAATTAAATCGAAGATAACGAGGCCAAATTCTATAAATACAAAAAAAGTCCAAACAACAACGTATACAAAACCGAAGTCCAAAGATAAGAAGATTGCAGAATCTTAAAACTGGGCCTCATTCACCAGAGTCACATAATTGAAGTAAAAAAATGGTTTGATCTCAGATTTGAGATCAAACACAGAAGAGAGGCTGAAGGGAAAAGGAAAGGACGGTGCACAGTTATCTGAGCTGGAGCAGCACATCACTGGAAACTCAGGACTGCAGGTTAACCCTCAGCTGAGCATCTGTGAATACTCAACCTGATGGGACCCATCGGGACCGGACATGATTGCACATCATGAAACTGATCTTGGTTCAGTGGATGTTCAACCATGTTTCCTTCTACCAGTGATAGTTGACTCAACAAGCCAATATGAACCATGGAAACTCCATCGCCTACCTCCAGACAAAGCTACTTTTCTTAAAAATGAAAAAAAAAAGTGCTCATAAATTAATCTCAATTCATTTGAATTACATAATTTCTCCTTAGTATGTTCATGTCAGAACCCTTAATATTTCTCAGAGCTAGAAAGGCATCCTGTTAAATTCTGAGAATATGTCTGATACATTTTCATATTCACATCATCTCTCTGTATATTGACTGTGTCCTTTCATTTTGAGGATAACTAACTTCAACCAACCCTGACCTGCAGCCAGCACTAGCACTATGTTCCAGAAAGACTGCAGGCTGTCTGCACAGGTTCCCATGCATTTAACTGCAGTGTCAATACTTTATGCTTTCCAGGACATTTGTGTTTTTCCTATTCTGCAGCAGTCGAACCCTCCTGATAAATGTACAATGCTTTTCAATGGGAAAGCTTCCACAAAAAGATGTTTTTTGCAAACCTGACTGGAAGACCTAAGCAAGCCTTTACATCATCATCCCTTAAATAAAAATCTAAATCAACTTTGAATTGGTCTAAATTAAGTAAGTAAATTTGCCTTTTCTCACTTGTTGAAGGTGTGAACTCACTTGTTTCACTGGGACGAGAACCAAAACAGTCACACCTACGTGGTCTCAATTTGGTCCCAAATATACTGTGGATTAGTTAATTTGTGGTATGGTCATCTACCACTGTAAATTCTGGTTGAGCGGCGCTTTTAGCTAAGTGTGCTTTACATTCTCAGATGCAGCAGAATACACAAGATCACAGTCTGTGTAATTGCAGCAGGCAGAGAAGAAACAAAGGTCTAACTTGGACTACGTGAGCTGCCTTCGATGATTACTTTTGTCAGCTCCGACAAACACTTCAGTGTCAATTGCTAAAAGGGGAAGATATTTGATCAGGTAACATTGCACTTGGATGAAAGGCATAAGTACATAAACATTTGAGATGGTGTGAGTGCATTTTCGATGTACAAAGCTTAATGTCAACCATTATTATTATGCAAATACAAAATTAAGTGTTAATGCATTTTTATCATAGGCCAGTATATGAACCAGGCAAGGTAGCTATGGCAACTGCAGATAATCAAGAGGCTTATAGATGCAGATTTCCGAAGGCTATATCTTCTTTATCTTTTTAGAAAAGTCATGGAGGTGCTTCCTTATCTTGTCCTGAATATCAAGTTGTACATCAGGTTGAAATTTAGCATAGTCAATTAATATAAACATGAATACTGCCTTTACATAGGTTAGGTGGTATATAAATGTTGCTGTTATCAGTTTTTATGTGCAGAACAATCTTACAACAATGCATCCAATTATGAAGAGCAAAATATTCATCAGTGCTCCACAGGGAATAAGCAAGAACAAGCTGGGATTGCGGGCAAAACAAGCTGAGTGGGTTACAGACATATCAGAATCAGGATCAGAAATACTTTATAAATTTGACTCAGAGAAGGAAGAGAAAGGAAATGTATGTAGCTGATGCTGAGAATCGTCAAAAAGCACCTAGTGGGCACTACTTTTTGTCCTGGGCAATAACATCAACCACAATCACCACACTGGATTCATGCAGCTACAGCGGAGTCTGCCTCTGCTGTCCCACAGCAACCACATCACCTATGACGGCCTAAGGAATAAAGCCTACAACTATGCCCTGTCAAACTATCTCTCACATGGCAACATACTTGTTGGATCTTACACTACATGACACTCAACAGTGTTGGGTCTTCAGCCTAAAAACGTGATCAATGATGAACCAGCATCTGCAAACACAGCAAAAAAGAAATAACCATGCAGTGGTTGTAAGGAAAAGGTGATACATGCTTGATTGAAAACATCACTTTTCAAAATCTTAAAATGATGGATTCTTCTGAAAGAAAAATGTGTGTGATGTGTACTTTGACTTTCAGTTTGTTCTTTGTCACATCCACTATAATGGAGGAGGCGGAATGTATAAGCTACATTGCAGCCAGCCTCCGGGGGGTAATCAAGACACTTCGGCTCCACTCAGAGACAAACACAGCGACATCAGAAATACACTTTCTGCGACTGTGAGGAATTATCTTCTGTATTCACAAATCAGCAGTAGAATCTATATGTGGCTTAACTTTTGCTGCACATACTCTACATGCAATTTTCTATTGCATTAAAATGTCTAGCTGGCTTCAGGCAAAACAGCAGATAGAATAAAATTGTGTGGCACTATTTGTTTGGTAACGGTTACACTACCGAGCTATGTCCTTGAGAAAGCACAGCACTCATCACCTCTCTTTTCTCACACCTACCCAAATTTGCCACCGTTCACCACTTAATCAACTTCTATTTCTCTGTTTTCTCATTGAATTAAACATCATCTTACAGAAGTTATGCAATAAAGTAGGCAGAGATTATGTGGCTGACAAGGAGACACTTCCATCGCCCTTTGAGGCATCTAAAGCTTCTCTCTGCAATCATCAGTGCCTGACTCAGCCGCTCGTTCCATCAAGATGTGTTGCTGTTACAGGTCTGTAATCAGGACACAGCTTTATAAGCCAGGGGAGTAATGGAAAGGCCAAGTCACCCAGGATGATTAGCTCATCTATTCCCCCAAATGTGTCTGATCATCTTGGTAATAGTCTGTTGTCCCAGCCTCAATCATGAAGCGATGAGAGTGCAAAAACATGACCATCGTGTACTATAACATGTTTTCTAACATTTATATCCTCAAACCTATTATTATCATCTACCTCCCCTGTTGAATGACCGAACCTTGTCCATTTCAGAAGAAGAAGTCTGCTGGTGCATTAGGGTCATTGTGTGTATCATAAATTGTACTAGAAACTTGGAATTGTCATTTGTTAAACATACCATGCACTGCAGATTGTTTTTGATGTAGGGGGGGGGGTTTACAAATACATTTATTGTTGCAACAACTTACTTGGTGGTGATGGAGCATCACGTGTCTAAAGTCAGACTGCAACTCAGAGCTCTACAGGCAGGGTCCTCTGAACTTTGTAAACGATCCCACTCGGGCATCAGTGTGCATCTTCCCCTCTTCCTTTCCGTCCAGATGATACTAATGTGTGGGTGACTCCAGATCCTCCTGTACAAGATGAAGAGGAATATAAAGACACTCTTATCAATGTGTTGCACATGCCAGCTGGATTCAAACTAAATATCCCACCTCACACACAGTCACTGTGCTGTGACTGTACTGCGTATTGTACGCATGTCATTCTACATCCTCACCATAAGCTCCTTTCAGTCAGGAACACTATGTCATGATTTACTCATTTGTTGCAAATGGGGACACCGTTATGATTGGCGCTGAAGGCTCCATTCTTTGGATGTTCCCTGGATTACCCGAGCAGCGTGCTAAGATAAAACATGGAACATGCGCAGAACCCCCTGTTGGGCGTAGCAGGCAATGTGCCTTAGTTTAGGATGAATATCGTTTACCACGACCGTGTTTGGACTCTGTGCTAAAAGGTGGAGGCAAGTTGCAGGCAGCAGGCGTGGGTGGCAGTGTAGCTGAGCAGGGATCAGTGAGGATGAGGTCGTATTTAAAGGGACCGCTGGGCTGTGATTGGTGGGTGGCTGACGAGCACCCGTTACCTATCAGTAGCTGACAGCTGAGCACATGACTCCGTGTCCTGCATGAACTAACGCGATGCTTCATGAGTCATCAGGGGCAACACCTCTTCTTTGCGATGTGTCAAGCAGAATCATATTTTCAGGACAAGTCCTTGAATTACATTTGGTATTCTGGTGCTATAGTTTTGCCTGGTATATTTCCAAAATAATTACCAAGGTTATGAACAAATGCCAACTCTGCCGTTGTACCGTGTTAAATTGCATAGTTTCTCTCACAGATATAACCCAGTCCAGAAACATACAACAAAACATAGATCTTTTGCTCCTGTTCCAGACACTACTGACCACCATCGAGCAGAGTGAACATTAACATTTTAGTGATTCATTCTAGTTTGCTTTGATTTTCCATGCATGAAAAGAAACTGAACCAATGGAAAAACATGGCAGGTTTGTATTTCATTAACTGAATCAGACCAGAGAAAAAACTAAAAAAATGGATGTGGAAACAGCTTTTTTTTTTTTTTTTTTTACTTATTCACCAATTTCCTACTGTTTTCTTGGGTTGGTCGGCTCTTTCAGCAGCAATGGACCCCCCACCAATGCACCAGCCTATCCTGCTGCCCATCTCCCCCCCTCTGCTCTCCATCACCTTTCTATACACTTCCTCTATCTCTTTGTAGCCTTTCAAAAAGTGTCTTTCTTCCTGTTCCTTTTCACCATTCTACCTGCACAGGTTTTATCTGCTTGTCTAGAAGTGTTCTTTCAAGATAGTAGTTTAGGTCAGCTGCTGCTGCACTTGTCTCATTGTGTGGCCAAAGTGTGATTCACTGCGGTCTTCCCTTTCTAAAAAAATAACCTCTGCTACTGTTAAATGACAGAAGAGGGCATGTGATTCTAAAAGAACTCAGGGGAGTCTGATTTTATTTCTGTGCAACGTTCAGAGTCTCCTTTGCCTCACCAGTTCTGACCTAACCTATATGGTGTTGTTCATGTTTTCTTCAAGATAAAAGAAATTTCTCATTTGACAGTCAGATAATGAATTAGTCTTTGTCCCCTCCTGGCTAATTTTTCAAAGATCATTACACTTATCCTTGCATGGGTTTTAATAAACTTCAGCCTTCTTTATCAGAGGTGTTTGTTGATGTGTGCCCACTGTTGTAGCACTTGAAATAAAGTGTGTTTTTGTAGAGAAAAAGAAGAACTCATGTTACCATAATGAAATGTATAATGATAGATTTATTTATTTATTTATAGAATGGCCTTATTCAGTCAGTCTTTGAGCTTCCAAAGAACACTATGAGCTTTAGATGTACAATCTGCATTACAACTTTCCTTTTTGTCAAAGTTAAGTCTCTGTAGAATAGACAAAAGTGCTTACAACTTGTAGTAAATATAAATGTTCATAGGTAACTGTGATGTAGTGTTCTGCAAATGTTTTGCTCTCCAACCGATAGATGACTGCTTAAAAAAACCCAACCTTCTCAGAGCATCATCATGGTAACTGATCTTGGTCATATCCTACCTTTCTTGCTCAAGGACGAATGTACTTCTCAGACAGTTATAAGAAACCAATGCAATCTGCAACATCATGTGTGTTTGTGTATCTAAAATGAATTTACAATTTGTGTGTCATATCCATGTTTGCAAATTAGACAGGTTAGTTATTATGGGAAGGTGAATCAATACATAGGTTACTGAAAAGACAGCCAAAGTCTTACTTTGAGCATTGGTACTAATGTCAATAGGGTACACAGAGGAATACTCTAATGCAAGTATAAGTTAAGTATTCTTTATCCACTTAGATAATGTAAAGAGGTTTTATCAGCAAAATCTACTCAAATTAGCGAAAGTAAAAGGACTCAGTGTAGAGAAAAATAACAATTATGTCTAATACATTAGTGTTTTATTTGATTGATGCATCAGCCAGCTGTGGTGGAACAAGTTTTATCTACTTAGTTAGTTAGTTAGAAATATGGTAAATGAGCTGTAAAGTACAGTAGTTGTTATTTTTTTCCATTCCATTTTATGTATTTGTATCATTTAGCAATTTAACAAACATGCTTTAATGGGTATTCAGATGATAAACACAACATCATTTAATATGAATAAAGGCTAAAAAGAAAAACAAACTAATAATACATGAATAAGTATTAGTCTTAATATATTGTTAAAAATTGGTTTTGACAAATTTAATGTTGGGGGTCTTTCTTGCTCTACATTGCTCTACCCCCGCTGCCATAATGTGTAAAAGGTACTTGTCTCTGAAATGTACTGAAATATAAGTTCCATGTTGCATAAAAGAGGAGCGTGTGCATAATGTATTCACCTCAAATCCTTACACAAGACTCTGACCTAAATGATTGTACTTTAGCTCATTCTAAAAATTAAAGTGTCACTTTCAGTATTGATGATTCTGGCCAAGGTATTACTCACCCGATTGTACTGGATTGAACCTAAATTTTGGGGTACTGCCCTCCCCCATTGATTATGTAATTAGCTTGATTAAGTAGCACCAGACAATAAATTGAGCATATCAGTTGAGCAAGATAATATAGCTTTTCCTGTAGTAAACCATTTCCTGGCATACAACACTGAATATTATATTATATATACCTAACTTAATTATTTATCTTATATACTTCATCTCCTTTCAACTGGAAATTCACAATGTCACGAGTAAAGATGTCAAAGAAACTGCTCTTTTACAGGAACTGTCAACTTAACTAAAATAATGAAATGGTTTCCTACCATCAGAACCTTTTGCACTCAGTACAAATACACCACCAGTCCAAAGCAGGCGTGCAAAGCTGCTAAAGTTTAATTCATGTTGTAGTGGTAGCCAGGTATGAATGCTGTAGGAGAACAGAGAGGAAAGCAGCATGAGTGTATATCCCAGCACCATTTAAGACCCAAACAGTGCTCGGGCAACAAGGTTCACCAAGATGAATAGATCAAGCTTTTATAGCATTTCCTTGAACCCAGTCCAACCCACAGGGGAGCCAGGTTTGCTATAAACACAGCTGACCACGTCCACAAACATACTGCCTGCTGTGGAGAGGCTGCAAAACTCTGCTCTGCACTAAATATGAGTCCACATACATATGCAGGATTCTAAGGAAAAACACACAGGAGCATTTTTATAATCTATTCATAAAATGTTCAAATTGTCCTTCACTGAGATAGAAGTCATGACATTCATGTAAAGAATTGTGCTGCTCAATGTTACAATACCACATTTATAATGACATCTATTCTTCCCTTTCATGAAGACCTACTCAGCCTTGTGTATGGTCACACTGTTCGCACAAGTGTTTCTTTTGGCTTCTTCAACTGTCATAAAAAATGAAATTACATGGAGTATATGATCCACTAAATTTCGCTTTTGCTGCTTCACCTTTCCCAGTTTCACAACAAAACTGTTTCTCTGATCTAATTGTGTCTGGCCTGGATTTTTCTCCGCATGATGCCGCCGAAGAAAACCAATAAATGCCACACAGCCTTTTTGCAAACACAGTGGCAGTAAACATGTTGTGCTCCACCGATGAAGCAGCCCCCCATGACCTGTAATTGCAGATCTCCCCTCGGGTGAATCAGAGTGATTTTAAATTTGGCTCACTAGAACTCTCAGAGCTTGTCTCTATGCATTTCAGTCTGCAGCTGCAGAGGACATAAAGCATGTCTGAAAAGCTTGAAAACTGATTATAAATTGCAGCATGTTCTATCGCACTGAAATGAGAACTGACCACTTCATCTGCAGGAGGCTTTTTAGTCACCTGGAGATGTTGATGCAAGCTGACAAGACTTAAACTGGCATCAAGTCTGTCTTATGCTTGTCAAATTTTTATGATGCTGAGAGCTTCTGGTGCCACAGGGGCGGTCTTACGCTAATGTCCAGAGGGATCAGTAAAGGCTGTCTGGGAGGCTCATTAAGCATCAACCGCTATGATGTTACGTGTTCGAGTGCTTCTGCTGGCTCATCTTCCTATAGGTTTTTTTCACCCCCAAGAGACTTGCATGATCAAAGAGTCAAAGAGGATATAGAGGCCAAATCCTCACACATCTTTACTAGGCTTTAAGCATACAGCCAAGAGTGTGACTGAGTCCCTGGCTCTATCTTTGTGCCGGAAGCAGTCAGTGGCCAGTTTCTGCTCTGATGCATGAGGAGTGTCGACGTCCACTTGGTGTTGGCCTCTAGAGAAGCCCTTCTGGGTTTCAATTACACTACACAGCAGCTATATTAGATCAGTGTACAAAACCAAAGATTGCATAGAGCATATCGGTCTCACATTAATGCCAACTGCTGATCAGTGAAATTTTATGAAACTATTGGTTGAAGTGGTAATCACATCTCCCACAACACAACAGGGATCTGCCTTTGACTCAGCTTCCACTGTTCTGAAACCAGGGATCTGTACTACAAAGCAGGATTTGCAGTTATCAGGGTAACTTCAGGTTTTCAGTTCTATGAAGTTTATACCCATTTTATCGGGTTAAATTACCATGGTAACTTACGCTGAATGGCTAACATGCTACGCAGCAGGTTTAGATGGAGATAAGAGATCAACCCATATGAAAGCTCTGCCCACTGACAGTGAGTTCCTTTGAAACATGACATCCCTATTCTTAGGGGATCCTGTGGAGTTCAATGCTTAGATTGTAAGGGTCTCTGAGGAGGACAAGGGTCATCGGAGACAGACAAAATCATTCTGCCTGCTCTGATGAGTATCTTTATGAAAGTGTAGATTCTCATCAGAGGGAATGATAAAGCTTTGTCAGCTGCCGGAGCCGTATAGAACCAACATGACATGTAGGAGCAATGCGCTCACAGACTGTCCGCATCGCCCCAGGTTTCTGTACTTGTAGAAGTTACTGATATTGATGCACTGGGTGCGTTAGCAGCGTGATAGTCAGACAGATTTATACTTTGTCCTTCCCTTTAAGTAGGTTTACCCTATCAAATTAAATATTTATTTGGAATAGGGGAAAGAATGTCTACAGATTTACCTAGTGACAGCCCACATCCCTCCCTCCTATCTCTGAGACTCGCACAAAAAGGACATTACACTGGTCCCTTAAAGGGATGGATAAGGGAAAAAAACAATGTCTGGTTAGTTAAGTCAATCCCCGCCACTAACACATCCAGTACACCTCAATCTCTCCCTGTTTCCAGACGTGCCAGACGCATGCTGTCACCAAAATACAAAATGTGCACAATCAAATAAGTCCATAAGTGTTTCTTCACCAGAAATTGCAAATGTTTCCACCGCAATGTTTCCTCAGAGTCAGCAGACAGTGTGTGTCAAACTATAGCCCATTACAGAGTCTACATCATGTGATGAAGTGATGTGTTTCAGCACATTTGCACGATCAGTGTCTTTTTTACCATCTGTCCTCCCTGCATTTAGCAGCTGTAACTGTTTCTTTTAGTCTGGATAATGTGTTTGTACCACTTGTATTTTTATAAAACAACAGTTTGCCCCGTGTTTGTGAAATATGAGGCCCGGCTGCCTGTACACTTGTCCATGTCTGTGATTGGTCATAGGCAGTAAACCCCACCCCTTTTATTTTCACACACTCATATCTAGAGTAGGAAAGCTTAAGTTGACTTAGCAAGTTGATAACCAGCATTATCTGACTGCGCTTGTTAGATTAAGTCCTAGGGAAATGTATGCGGTATGTTGAGCTCACTGGCCCCTGGTATCTTGCTGCCATTATTATACAAAATGCACATATGCATGTGGAAAGAGTTGTTGAAGGAGTGGTAGCTGGTAAATTTGCAAATTACAATTTGACGTATCGCCTCTGTGCAAGATGCCTAGTAAGTTTGAGACAGCATATTGTTACACAAGTGCTGCAGCCACCATAAAGGATAGGTCAGTGAGTAAGTTGTGTGTGTTGCTGGCCTCAGGCCTAGGGGTGCCTGGGCCGGTGATAAACCTGCTGTGCAGCCTGGAATAGCTGAGCGTAGAAACAAAGAGCCAGAGAGGCTTGACTGCAGGATTTGGTCTGCTTTAACATGAGAGTTTACACATAACATCATATGTTACTCCGTGTCAGTAACACACAAATGCAGAAAGAGCACGACAAAGCCTGAAATACTTTTGAAAATGCATGAAATAAAATCAATTGAGGACCAATACTCGCAAAACCTTTCTGTTACTGCTGTTGTAGTTTCTTTTAACAAGTAGAGTACAAATAAAAATGTTTTTATATGGTGTGTATGTTACTTGAACAGTGAACTATTATTCATGAACTGAGAAATCCTGTATCCCTTTTAACCCTTTACATGTGCATAACTTGTGGAAAGAGAGGGCTCCACCATCAACAACTGCTCGAAAGAAATAGCTACGACAACAGACTGATGAGCTGATTCATCACCTCTGCTGCTTTTCAACCCACAGAATTAATCACTACTTTCTCACATTGGTCTGTTAAAAGTCAGGGAGGCAGAAATGGCTAGTAAACAATGGCAAAAGACCCAGTCTTGGAAAAGGTAAGTGGCCGGTTTATCTGTTGAAGGTCAGGTGATTGGCAAAGGGCAGAAAACTCTGTTCCTAAAAAAACAACAGTGAAGTCTGGCATTGAGGGACCAGCACTGAAAAATCTGTGGTTAACAATCCAGGCATTGGGTTGTTTGTTAAACAAAAGGCTTAGCATGTGTACAGAAATAGAATGAAACAAACATTGTCAGGAACAGGGAGCTCTTCCAGACAGCATCTGTCTGTAAAAACACTGACAAAAGATTTAGATCATTTGCATTAAGCTTCTTCCCACAAGGTGGCTTTCCCTCCTGTGGTGATAACGTGTCCGCCTGTGAAAAACACACTTCAACCCTTCAAGAGCATGATTCTTCCTGGAGAGATGCACTTTTAAGCCACAGTCAATATGTTCCCACCTGTCACTGCAACCCATGGAGATAATCTCTACCTCGCTTTTGTCTCTACCTGCATCAACTGTTTTTAAACTCAAAGTGAAATGACTTACAGTGGTGTTTTTTTTCTGATGGTGATATTGAACCTGCAGAGAAAATGTTTCTGTGTCAATCCACAAAGGTGAAGTCACCGAAGTAAAGTTTTTCTTTTAGGAATAAGGAGTACAATAGAGAGTAAAATTACAACTGAAGAGTTAACAATGAATTCTGCAGATATTCTGATCTTTTTTTAGTTTACATTTTCTTCTCAAGCTCTGTAGAATGCTTCCATTGAAAAATGATGCAGGTGACATATTTTATTCCACCTGCCCAGCATTAAATAACGAAACAAGATTATGAAAAGACTGACTGATTAATGGTTAAACTGTTCAGTAAAATCTCTAAAAAAAAAAAAATAGAGATGTATTTATCAGGAGATGGTTGAGACCAAAAAACAGGGGGGAAACTGTTTTTGTTAAATGACAGGCTCTCTTTTTGTAGTTTTCTTGAGGTGTAACAGCTCAAAATGTGTAATATAAAGTGCAACTATATTTTAAAATCAAAACTATAACAGGATCAATATAAGAGTCTTGAAAATCCTCTGTGACCCTGCTTGCGTATCAGGTATTTCCAAGAGGGAGTCATCTTGGGCTTGAGGAGCTGCCTCCTCACCTCAACAGTTTTTTTTTTTAAGTTTCTCTTACTGAGCCACATGTGTCTGTTACGTTCATAGTGTAATCCAACAACAATGTGAAATGTCATTGTGTTGTTTGTTTCACATGTCCAACAATGCTCAAGATACAACATATTTATGCAATTAGATAAATGCAGTGTATCTGAACAAAAGTACCATCCCTCCATACTGTGATATTTCTCCTGCATGTATTTCAGAATTCAACTTGTAGACACTGGCTTGTTGAACAAACAGATATACAGACTCCACTGATTCTGCCAAGAGTAACTTTGCACTTGTGCTGTGTATCAACTTGCAAGATAAGCAGATACAGGTGGAATCCAACAGCAGGTGTAAATAGGGCCGTGTTGACAGCAGCAATATTGTCTGGGAAATATTGGAGCTGTTTAACATATACATTGTCACTCTTGATATCTGTTAGTACATCAGTTCCTTTGGCCTGCAGTACAGATTTGCATCAAAAGAATCCGCAAGCAGGCTCAAGCAGTTGTGGCAGTCAAAACTGAATTTGATTTTTTTTCCTCTGACACAACAGCTGAACATAACATATTTATCGTGGTCGTGTTTAGCTGCTGTTTTGGAAGCTTTCTTGAAGCACTTTCCTCAGGGCCTACTTTTCCAGCCTGTATGGTAAAACTGTTGAAAAGTAGCAATGTTGTCAGTTGTCAGCGCTGTAATAATGTACGGGGCTTTAGGGCCCGCTAATACATTTAGAAAAAACTAAAAATTACATTGTGGCGTGAAAGTCAATAAATACGATGAGTAAATACCACATGTATTCACACACATTAGGGTACATGCACTCACATACACAATGCCCTGAAGCAAGACCTCTTTAAAATAATTTTCTGCACCAGTAAAGGCTTAAATGGAGGCCAGTGCTGCAGATCACCTTCATGTGTGATCATGCAGTGGGCAGTTGCCACTGGTCATAGCGGGAAATATAATGGATTTTTACCTCCGCCAAAGATATATATTTTCACCACTGTTCGTTTGAGGGTCGCTCGGTTGTTTGATTTATTTGTTCACGACAATGGCAACAGCAGCCGATTCTCCAGTAAAGAGTCAAGCTTTTGAATAAACATGTGAACAGCTCCTAGAATGGGCAATGCACTAGCACTGTAAATTTGGTGATGGACGACTTTAGACAATGCCATGAACTTCACATCAAATCCTCAAATGTCTATTTGGTGCCAATAACACATGAGGCAATATCTTGTTGTGAGTTTAGGCCTGTTTTAAAATGCCTGTGATACATTGCAGCTGGACTACACTTCTGTTGGTTTTATCCACTGGCCAATGAGACACAGACGTGCATCTGTGAATAAAACCTCGTCCAAATGTCTTATGGCTACTGTGACCTTAGTTGTAAACCTTTTAAAAGTGGTGGCACATTTTATGTAAATGATAAGGGGAGTACAAACATCTCTCAAGGAGACCTTTGTGTTACATTTGCGAGTGAGGCACCACATCAAGGAAATACAGGGCTTTCACTGTGGGTACCTCGCTCTAGTGCAGTGTTGTGGAAATACAGTTTTAAACCTGAAAAGTAATATAAGAAGCATTTGTGGTTGTTTGACATAGCTGTGAAATGATGTGTGTGAAGGGCTCGGGTACGTGTCACAGCGGGATGATTGAAAGATAAAAGTCTACACCACAGATGTTGACAGATGTTCATCTTCAACTCTACTATCTTGACTACACAGACAGGGAAGTTATCTCAGAAGTTGCTGGGTTGTGTGTTAGAGAAACAGTATGGTCTGTTAACAAAAACTACAAATTGATTTTTACCAAACTTGGTGGAAGAATGTGGAAAATGTGTAGTTTTTAGATACACAAAACAGGAGAGCAGTTTTTAGATAGACAACAATACACAAAACAGGAGAGGAGTTTTTAGATAGACAACAATACACAAAACAGGAGAGGAGTTTTTAGATAGACAACAATACACAAAACAGGAGAGGAGTTTTTAGATCAACAATACACAAAACAGGAGAGGAGTTTTTAGATAGACAACAATACACAAAACAGGAGAGGAGTTTTTAGATCAACAATACACAAAACAGGAGAGGAGTTTTTAGATACACAAAACAATACACAACAGGGGAGCAGTTTTTAGATACACAAAACAGGGGAGCAGTTTTTAGATACACAAAACACAAAACAGGAAAGCAGTTTTTAGATACACAAAACAGGAGAGCAGTTTTTAGATAGACAACAATACACAAAACAGGAGAGCAGTTTTTAGATGCACAACAATACACAAAACAGGAGAGCAGTTTTTAGATGCACAACAATACACAAAACAGGAGAGCAGTTTTTAGATGCACAACAATACACAAAACACACATTTCCACAATTTTCATGTAACATTTCCACATCACATGAAACAGGAGAACACAAGAAAGTAAATAGTGAAATCTAACATGTTTTAAGATCAAGTGAACAAAGCAGCTGGCAGATTTTGAAAGTTGTACCCGTCTTTGCCTTATTTCATCTGGGACAACAGAACCTGGCAAAATCCATGCACTACTTCACTGACAATACTCTGCGTCCAAAATCCTATATGTGAGTTGAATGAGTGGACTCACTGATCTGAGACAAATCAGTTACTTACATTCTTCAGTCTTACTCTAATCATAAAGATGACCTAACCCCAATCATTCCACTCACCTTTAATCTTAAAACATGTCTTCACATATCTTAAAACATCTTGTTTTTGTCCCCATAAGGACAACAAGTGTGTGTGAACAGATTTTAGGTCCCAACAACACAAGTAATACCATGATCGCACACACACACACAATACCATCAAAGTCCAGTGATGCAGGAGAAGGAAACTCATTCCTCTCCGGTAAATATGAAATCTTGAATGTGTCACTCCGTCTTGTCAGCCGTCCAGTGCCTGGAATCTGCAGATGTTGTTAACATTACTCACATCTGTCCCGTGTGACACACCAGCGTGTGAAATAGGGGGGAGCATTTACATAATGTGCCATCTCATCTCACCAGTAAGACAGTCATCGCCAATCTGGCAATCTGCATTTTATGAGATCCACTCCAGCAGGCTAGGAGAGGAGGGGGGAGGGGGGGTTCTGACACAATGACACACACACAATACTGTACAACAGCTCCCCATCAACAGCAGTAAGCATCAGCTGCACTTTCACTGTGCATTCTCGAATAGGGAGCTGAGCGACTTCCACCGCATCAACACAATGGCTTCCATTATTAAAATACAAGTAGGCAAAATTAAATCATCATAAGAGCACGGTCGAGTTGCCCTGACATGTTCTTCCACCTAGGACACAATCTTCAGCTATGACTACAAAAACAGTTAGAGATATGGAGAAACACGGAATGGGTTCTTAGAGGAAGTAAAAGAAGATAAAGGAAATCACTGTGCGGTCACGTGCTCCACAGAAGGTCCCATTTCCTCAGTTTTTAAGTTCCCTCAAAACATGCACGCTGTTAACAAAATGTGCAGAGCAAAGAAAACGCATGCAAATACTTTAAAATGTATCAACGTCAAATTATAAATATGTCGGTATAACCCAAGAAGTGGCGTTAAGAGATGCATATAGAAGTTCACTATAAGTCAGAGCTTACTTTTGAAATGTGTGCAGTGGAGAAGTGTCACTCAATTGTTCCCCCCCCATCTTCTTTGTATCATTACAAAACACACAACTAGACAACATGCATGCAAATATGTCAGGGTTGGAGGTGTGGGGAGGGAACGAACGTGGTAGGTAAAAGGGAAAGGGAAGGACCAAGACACAGAACTAAATATGGATTAACAAAAAGTGTCTTTTATTTAAAAAGGTAAAAGTAACAAGAGAAATCTACAATAAACAAAAGTCGCACTCAAAAACAGGAGTGGAACAAGTAAGGACAGGAAAGTACTTACAGGGAAACGTGGCGAGAGGTGACGGTAAGGTATCAGATGACGAACAGGACATGACCAGAATCGATGACGTACCAACAATCACATGGGGGAACACAAAGACTTAAATACACACTGAACTAATGAGTAACTGGGGACAGGTGGCACAAGACAAACAGGTGAACCTGACGAGGGCAGGAAGTCAAAGGGGGAAAACACACCGGGAGCAAGGACTACAAAATAAAACAGGAAACACTGAACAAACTTAAAACATGAATACAGGGGAACACAGGAGAGGGACACAGAGAACAACACAGGATGGAGCACAGAGGAGAGCAGAAGGGAACATGAGCGAGGGACACAGAGGGGACATAGAACAAACTTAAAACATGAATTTCCAAACGTAACAAAAATGCAATTTGAACTAGAACTGAAAACGCTCTTTCTAAAAGAGGACAAAATACGATAACCATGACAAAATACCATAACCTGTGACAGAAAACAATACCAGTGACAGAAAACACCATAACGTGACAGAATACAATACCAGTGACAAAAACTCCATAACCGTGACAGAATACAGAAATAAATCTCAATCAATACAATAAAGGATCTGTAGCTCTTGAAAAATTTGAAAAGCAAGCTTGGGAACATTCTTCCTCTCAGTGACATCACAATGTCAAGGCAGCAAATTGCTATTCTCTTTATAGTGCAGACTATTGAGTGTGCTTTTAATAGAGGAAACAATTAATGACTCCAGGCACGCTACAGACTCCTCAGCTCAAATTCACAGGATCCAGAGAAGCTTCTGTTATTTCTCAGAGCAGCCACTTTAATAATTGAATTAAGTCTGTGTTGAATTGGCTTGAATCATTGACTCCTTGTTGTGTTGCATCTATGTGCTGATGTTCCCAGGGCTCTCTTTAAAAAGGACAAAAAATGATCATGTATGTCTTTGGGCGTAATCTGTAACAGAGGGGATTGTGTCAAGGAAAAAAGGTGTTTCACCCATGATCCCCTGAAGTCAGGGTACAAGCAGGTCGTGCTGGATGGTTTTACATCTTCAAGCTTGTCCGGAAACATTGTGGGGTTGTTCAGGAGGAACTTGAACATATGTAGGAGGGGAGGAAAAAAGCACAACTGTGATTAGAATGAATGGAGGAGTTCTGAGAAACACTTGGGTTTAATGAGCATGTGTTGATTCGAGGACTCAAAGTGAGGCTAACGCACTAGGTTTTCTTTCTAAACCCACGTTGCTCATTCAAGAGGAGGACGACCGGAGATAAAAATGGATGATTCTTTATGGGGGTGTGCTTTAGTTAAGCTTAACTGCACTGAGCAGGAAATATATACATCTCTCCTGGCGCTGCTGTGTTTTTCTCTGTCTGATGCCGATTTTGTGCATTGCAGCTTTTAGCAGAGACCCCGGAGCGCCTTGGACAGCGCCCCAAAACACCAGTCATATAGCTTTCAGGAGTCACATGGCTGCTGCCAACCACACATTCACAATAACAGAGGAAGACTCAGACGTGTTCAACAACATGTCTCATTTCATCGCGGCCTTTTGACCTCCAAACCAAGTGATTCATAGCGTCATGCTATCGATTTCTTAATGCAGTCGTCACATAATTGGACATTTTTTACTATGTAAATATGGTGACATACCATGTGTTAATGGTAAAGCATGCAGAGCTCAGATTTAATGCACTTGTTTTTGAATAAACCTCACATCTGGTTGCACAGTTGTGGGAAAAGATTAATTTCAAATAATTATTCTGACGATCCTTCCAACTCAGTAATGTACAATGATATGGGTCATGTGTGGTCGGGGAGATGTAAATTGTTTTTGGATGGAAATTTACGGTTAAAAAACCTTTCGCAGTGTTTTGTAGTCTGCTTCTTTTTGAGTGCTTGACTATTATAAGCTCAACCACACTGCACAACTGTTAATAATTTCAACGCTGGCAACCAACCAAAGGTGGAAGGAAAAAATACTGCCATCATCCTTCTGGCCACACAACGCTGCCTCCCTGAACTCCCTCCAAGAATCAAGTGTCTTGCATGTGGCTTCAAATTCCTGAGGCAATGAATCTTACAAATGAGGATTTGGTCGCAAACTTTCAGCCAGTCAGCGGATTAATGTGATGCAAATGTTCTGCTGTTTGGATGTGCACACATCCTCACACCTGGCCAGGCATGACATGAAGTAGGGCTGGTGCGACAGAGGGTTCAATCACTCATCCGCACAATGTCCACACAATTGGGGCCTGGGGTTTGTTTTTCAAATATGAAGAACGCAGCAGACGACAGGAAGCCTCTTCCGAGCATTGAGGCGAGGGTTGGCGTAGCATGCAGGCAGGACATGATGTATTATGTCCACTGTGGAGATCACAGGTTTTTATTTACAGCGCATGGACACCAACGATGGCCAGTATCACCAAAAACCCTGTGAATCTCGATGTTTTACCAAGTTGAAATTTTCGTCTGTGACCTCTACGAGTATGACACGTTTTTCAACCTGAGTTTTTGTATTCTTTTCGTACTTTGCACTTAGTTGTGAATCATTTGGATAATCTCCTGCTGTATTCTTACATGGATTTAATTGGACACTATCCCAGGTTTTTACTAGGGGGGGACGGCAGGACAAACTCCAGAGAATATCCACAGCAAGTGACATTTGCATCCTCACATACAGTTCAGTGCAATTCTGAGAGCAGCTATAATTAGGAAGCACTACAAAATATGTCTTTTTTTTTTTTTAAATGCTTTCATTATAGCAATGCTCCTTTCTCTCCCATTCTGTAATCGCCATTTCCTCTGCTCTACAATCTTTACTGCTGTCTCTCTCTCCTTTTAGAGACTGTAGACAGACATGTGCTGCCTTCAATACACAATGAGTCACCATCTGCTTCATTTCACCTACCCGCAAGGAGTATCAAGTAGGGCATAATACATGTGCAGAGGTCCCTGACCAACCAGCAGGAGTCACCAGCGCTATGACAAGAACATGATCCTTCACTTGCTTCCCACTAGCGAATATTCCAGTTGTGCTTGATGGAGGCAACACAGACCAGGGCCTGAACCTAGGTCTGTGTGGTGGTGTGACTCCCAATCTGCCTTGCATAAAAAAGTAGCAGTTCCACAAAAGAAGCAGTCCCACTTCATGAAGGAAACACTAGTAATAATGATAATACTATTAATAATAAAAAATTGTGTAGCTGTTATTTTGTTTTTACGGTGTTTTATGTTCTGGACTTTTTTTAAAGGTGCAAAACTATACACAGTGAACAGGCATCTTATATAGTCATGATACACATGGTTGGCATTGATATACATTATATAGTTGAAATAGTACCCTGCTGTTCTACTACAGTTCTACTCCACTTGTCCATAAAAACTTTAGTTTTTTGCACATCTTTCCCTGGAGCTCACTGGGAACATTTTAAAAATGTGTCTGCATTTGCAATGTCAAAAATGCCGGTACATTTCAAATTATAATTGGCTTTTTAAAGTCCCTTACAAAAAATGATGAAAATGTTTTTCAACATGTGTTAAAGATATGTTTTGTGTCAATCTCACAATGAGAAATTCCTAGACAGACTCTCTGACCCACAGCAGTCACAGTGGCAACAGTGACTCTTTAGCATCGTCAAAATGGGGATTTTACCAGCAACCAATCCTGCCTCACCCATGCAGATGAAACCATTCATGACCCATCAGTACAGTTTCCACACTACTAGCTGCACACAAACAAATAAAGTGCATCCCCGGTACTTCAAACAAAGAGATGATTACATTGTGGCTTTGACATTTACGCAACCCCTTGCCAAGTCAGCCCAAAACTCATTGCTCACCCTGTTCATTACCTCCCATAATGACCCTATTCAGAGACAGCGGGCCCAGCCTCGGCCCAGGGACCCAGCAATAATCCCCTGCATTAATTAGATGACCCCCGGAGATGGCGGCTGCTGCATTGGTGGGCACAGTGACAGGCTCTCTGCTTATTGTTTATGGCTGACTATAAAGTGTCCAGCAGTGGGAGAGATGGGAGTGATCTGGTAGAGTGGGAGAGAACGTGGGCTGGGTCGGTCGGCTGGGGGCCAATCGGGCCACAATGAACAGCAGTGAGGCAGAACCGTGCAACACAGCATTGGTTTTACAAGTTGTGACAGTTTTTATCTTTTAATACAAGATCTCTCCCACTCTCTCTGAAAAGTTAAAAGTCTACATGATAAGATTATTGGCTCAGTCTTTGCTGACTCAACACACACTGAATAAGAAGCTTCATACTCACAGTCTGAATTAAATGAACTTGCAACCTTTTGACTGATGGCAAATTATCACTGACTCAACCAAGGAGGTTATGTTTATGTCTGCTTTATGTCAGTTAGCAGTATTAGTATTAGTTAGTTACAGGTAAACTGTTGAGTAGCCTCCACAACCATTTTACATAAAGTTCTGTGGAAGAGTGAGGGATGACCCATTGAAGAACCAATTGGATCCATCCCACCATTCATGCAGATCTGGACCAGGGATCGTTTTCACTTTCTTTAGAGATTGTCAACATTTTAGTTCTCATAATTCATGGATCTTGATGAAAAAAAATGTTTAAGAGACTGATTAATGAGAGTGTGAAATTTGGTGCATATCCAAATCAAAATCTGGATCAAGTGGATTTAAACTGGTTTAGTTAGTGCTCTCTGAGAGCCTGTCTGAGTGTATTTTAACATCTTTTAGCTCATAGTTTCTGCTTTCCCACAAACAATGTCTCTCAACCTTGCTCCCTAGCCCTAATTTCAGATCCAGGGCCAAAACAGTGAACAGTTGAAGAATAAATGGAAACCCATTGGGTAGTCATGTTTTATAGTCATGGTCTTTGTTCTATACAAAGTGTGATCTACTCAAATGTGTTTTGTCCACCTCAGCCTGTTGCCGCTACTTTAATGGCACAATTTAGCTGCATGTGCGATGAAAAGTAGAGTGTGAATGTTAAAAATAATTGGCCACATACAATATGTGTGACGGTGTGAGCTCAGACATTAGGGTTGGCAAAATACACAAATTCAATGAAGTCTGATGCTGATTAATCCATTACCATGGCTCTCTGTTCTCTCTCTATCCAATAGTAGCATTTAAGGTAAATCATTCAATGAGCCAGAACACTTGACTGTGACATGCCCGTGTTTAACTATGTGTTTTAAGTAGTTAAAGAGAGAGCTTGCTCTCAAAAACCCATTAGAGAATATTAGGGATAAAGCTGGGGTTGGTAATCCTGGAAAAGCGAGTGAGTGCAGGCTACACTTGCAACTGATGAACCCAACCCTCTCCAATGAGTGCTCTCATCATGAACACACACTGCTTAACAAATGAAGCTCAGTGTAAATTCACTCTGAATGTCCATTCAATCACTCTCAATGATCTCACTCTCTCTATGCGTAATAATCAGCTGATCATGGGTGTTTCTAATTGGTTAATCTTATTCTGCAACAGTCTCCTCAACTAATAATGCAGCTGCTTTCAAAACTTTAAATCCCTTCTCCTCTTTTCTGCAGTCATCCGTCATTCAGTGACGTGCGTAACCCACCTCCACCCGGATCTCCTGCAGGATCATCATCACCTCAACTGGATTCCTTAACCGAACTAATCCTTAATCCAACTGGATTCCTGTCCTTCTAATTTTGATGACATCACATAGGGATCTAAAACGGCAAAAGACTTATAACCTTCACATCACTTTTTCTCCCGTCAATAAATATTTGTCAAATCAACGTCTCTCCTGATTGAACTTCTAGAAGCAGACTTTTCTGTGAGTATCCTCTCTACACCAGTGGTGCATATCCCTCCGGTTGTGAAGACTCCAATCGTGCACAGTGTGATCACGCGCAGGGTGTGCTCAGGCAGGCAGCTTGGTGAGTGACAGAGAAGTATGCCAGCAAAATCCTTTCATTTGGCCCGAATAAACTGATTGGTGGTTTTTGGAAATTGTTTTGTTATTTATTGATAAAAGGACTATCAGGACGTGAAGAGGATTTCAACTGATCAAAAAGTTAAAGATTGTTAAAGAAACGACTTGCCTAAGATTTCTGGAAGCTGGTGAAAGGAGAACTCAGGCAGCAGCTGATGTCTTATGCAGAATTGTAATGTAGACTTGATGCATCAAGGACCAGAAGGTGAAACAATATCTCTTCTCTTAATCGCGTACAGATATAATGAAATATACACTATATATACATAATATGGTATATAGTGGCATATAGAGTAATATGTGAGGATATATATGCAAATTTCTCAATACCTATGTTGCCCCATGTAAGCAAACTTTGGGACTTAACAACACATTTAGTCTGGTCTCATTTTATTCAACTCATATTAATATTTTCTATGTGTGATCATATTTAGATTGTATACATATATTTGCTGATCTTTGTAATACCTTGTTTCTATTGCATGTTTACTTATAACATTTTTACTCTAAAAGCAATTCATAACAAATGTTTACTTATTTTCACTATTCCCTTTGCAGCTGTAAGCAAATTTCCCCAGGGTGAGACTATTATCTTATCTTAAAGAGCAAAACATGCGAGTGAGATGGAAAACACACAATCGATCTGAACACTTACAACAACCAGAGTGGTTGAGCCACAGCTAGAGGCATAGGAAACACATTCCTATTTAGTCTAAATGTCAAAATGTCCAGTACCAATGTAAAAATAATGCACCGCAAAGGCCTGAAACGTGTCACACACCTGTGTGGTCAAGGAAATCGGAAGAAAACGTTTCACCTTTGGACTTCGCAATACATATAATAGAGAACACTTGGATTATAGACCATGAGTAACGCCTGATGCATCCTTGACAAAATAATTAATGAGAGCTTGGATAATGGCAAGTGGCCAAATTGACCAGTGTCACAGTGGTGATGGAGAGGAGAACTTTGTCCAAAGTAAGGACAATATTGGACTTTCCTTCACACCCTCTCCATAATGTCTTGATTAGCCTCTGCAGCTCGTTCAGTGACAGACTCATCCACCCACGCTGCTCGACAGAACGACACAGGAAATCATTCCTGCCTGTGGCTGTCAAACAGCTTAATGACAACTTTTAAAATAAAGATTAAACATGTATACTGTGTATACTTTAACTTACATCTCATGTACAAATGTAAATCACAAGATACCCAGATTTTTTTACTACTTATGTATATCTTTTATTTCATTTTAGTCTTATTTGATCTATATTGCAGATTTATTTCTCATATATTTCTCTTATTGCTCATCTTTTACTTTTTACTTTTGTCTTTTTGTTTTATTTGATATATTTTGATTACGCTGCATTTTTTGCTTAACACTTAATCTTAATGCTATGGCTATATCTGCATTTTCATCACTTTCTCAGGAGCTCTGTGACTTTTGAATTTCCCTCTGGGGATTAATAAAGTATTTCTGATTCTGAAATGAAAACCCAAATAAAACAAACGGTTATAACATGCCAAACAGAAATTTGATAATGTGGTTTAAAGCAAAGGAAATATTTTTTTTAAATATAAAAAGTGGGAAACTAAACATCCTTCTTTTGAGCATCTGTTGTAAAAGTTTTGTGTGCACATTGAAATCATGCGTTACCTTTCATGAGCATTTCTAGTGGTTCATTTACTTCTCATTAGGGTTCATCACAGTGAAACACACTCACAGGGCTACACACACACACACACACACACACACACACTACTGCTACTCCAACGGCCTCATTTTTCACAACTCGTGCCATCCATCAGTGCATTGTCATGAGAGGTGGCAAAGACTCATTGAAGCATTTATATGAAGCTGTGGCGCTCAATGACATTTGCTGGTGCGTCCCAGCTTAATTGGATGTACTCAGAAATCCCTCTTCACAGGCTAATAAAGCACAAAACAGATTTTTGACACATTTTATGATTACATTAAGTGGGAAAAAATGCTTTATAGTTGCACCTCAGCACAGGCTAAAGCCATTAATTGTTCAAGGTTTCACCTTGCAGTAATGAAGTAGTGCAAGGTTTAATGGGGCTGGATCTGCAAATGTTACAGCAGTATAAAACTGGAACGTAATTATTTTGGTCCAATTAAAATACGGCAGAATTATTCTGTTGGAATTAGGTGGTGATATTTGAGAGCCTCGAGAAGTGCACAGCTCCATTCAGATCTGGTTAATTCAAGGCCGAGGATTATGACAAACACAGGCTGAACTCAAACCAAGGTATGCAGTTAGACAGGCGGCTCAAGCCAAGGCTTTAGTCTCCATTCATCCACCCCTACCCATTTAATGAAATGTCAACTTAAAATGATCCTTTTTCTTCTGGGATTTTAGTTCTTTTTCTCAAACTAACATACTCGATTTCATACAAAGCAAAATTACATCATTCCAATTCATTTGTCAAGGGTAACGTGTACTTGCACTGCACCTTTCACAGATACAATCCAGTTCAATGTTGTCATTATGCCCTGAATTAAAGTTAGACAGATGAGATGCTTGATTTGAAAAGATACAAGGTTAAGACTAGACAAACAGAGACACAAAGCTCAGCCACAACATTAAAATCGGTAACATGGTGTTTTTTTGTCTTGGTCAAGCCATGAAACCATGTTTGATAAATGCTACTAAATATGCCTCTTAATTAAATTAAAGCCAGTTCTCAGGTTAAACCTTGTACCTGAATAAAATGCAAGGAATGTGGGTGGTGAGGGTTGTCACTAATGCGACTTAGTGACAAATGTACTTATTGTAAGTCGCTTTGGACAAAAGCATCTGCTAAATGCCCTAAATGTAAATATAAATGTATTCAGAGGTTCCTACACACCGATCAAGGACAAACAGGGTCAATGAAGTTAATTACTATGAATGGATGCTGTGTAAAACAGCGGCTGTGGCTCTGGGAATAGAGACAGTCTTCGATCCCAGTATTTCCCATTCCAATGGTCAAGGGGGGCAAGATACTGAATCTCAAATCGCTCAAATTAAATTGACTGCTCTCCTCATAGAAAAAGTGTTGCCCATACATCCACTGTATGAATACATGTCTGAATGGCAAAAAATAAACTCAGCTATAAGGCACTTTGACTAGAGAAGCACTATATATATATGAACTGTCTGTCAGGTTTGGGAGGTGCGTGGGGAGGGAACGAACATGGTAGGAAAAAAGGGAAGGGAAGGACCAAAACGCAGAAACTAAATATGGTTTAACAAAAAGTGTATTTTATTTAAAAGGGTAAACGTAACAAAAGAAATCTTCAGGAAACAAAAGTCGCACTCAAAAACAGGAGTGGAACACAGGAAGGACAGGAAACAACTTACGGGGAAACGTGACGAGAGCTGACGGGACACATGAACAGGACCTGACCAGAATCGAAGATGACGAACCAACAATCACATGGAGGAACACCAAGACTTAAATACACACTTGAACTAATGAGTAACTGGGGACAGGTGGCACAAGACAAACAGGTGAACCTGATGAGGGCAGGAAGTCAAAGGGGGAAAACACACAGGGAGCAAGGACTACAAAATAAAACAGGAAACACTGAACAAACTTATCAACGAGAACACAAATACAATAACCAAGACAGGGATGAACACTGGAGAGGCACAGGGTGAAACATTGCGAGGGACAAGGAGGGGAACACAGGAGAGGGACACCGAGAACAACACAGGAGAATCACAGGGTGGAGCACAGAGGAAGGCAGAAGGGAACATGAGAGGAACACAGGAGGGAACATGAGAGGAACATAGAAAATACATAACCGTGACAAAATACACCAAAACGTGACCAAATAAAACCATAACCATGACACCGTCATACAAACCATAAGACCAAGAAATACATAGAACAAAAAGAGATCAAATTAAAGTCAAGTAAAAGTAAGATCCACTCAACATCCAAAAGAAAACACAAAACGAGTGAAACCAAAACCCAACTAACTACTCTACTTGAACCAAAACACAGGCAAACAGACTGTCCAATCTCACCTGTCATTCACTAACCCATACTTCGCTATATAGTGACTTCTATGTACAGCAAAAAAATAAAATACTTTCAGACACTACTTGGGTCATTTTCTCTGCACGAGTAATTACATCATGGTCGCAGGATTATGACATAGAACAACAACAATGCTTTCCAGAGGAAAATCCTAGAATACATTTCAACTGTTTATTTTACACTTAAATACTTTTAGATAAGAAACATGTTGAATGATCATCCTGAAATGTAGAAATAAACTTGCTCAGCCGCCCCAAATGATGCACTAATCCACTCTGTAAGCGGTGCAGTCTTGATTGACAGGTTGCCGCTCCAATCAGGTCAAGGTAGGAAGCCACACCTCAAGAGGGTCTCCATTCCACACATCCTGCTTTAACTACAACAACGAGAAACAGTTTGAAGGAGCGGACGCTGTCATTCATGTCTGACGTCACCTCATCTGGGCAAAGAGCTCTCGACAGGCATCCTCAAGGTAATCTTACAAGCTGCTCGACTTGTCTCTCATTTTGTCTTCCAGACCAAGGAAACACAACACACCGCCTACACACCCTCGCCTCGTCCCTCAGGATGAACCAGGCGTATCAACTGAAAGGTTCTATCTTCCATCTGCTGCCTTTACTTCACCACCACCATTGTTCACACTTTACCTATCTCTTATCCCCATGGAACATATCTGTTGTTAACCTCAATAAATGTTGTACACTGTAAAATGATCCCTCCATATGGATATAAAGTCAATAGAAAACCATGTTTGAGCGATCACCAACAGGCCAATGCTAAAACAAATATAAGTTTAATTGACTGGTGCAAGTTTCCACAACATTTAAAGCAGCCGTCATTAATCAGACTCTATTACAACTGACAGTATGAGGTACAGCTTCCAGATCATCAGGTCTCTTTATCATGGTATTCTTTATCAGCTCACTATCATGGTGCCTCGCAAACACACAGACCTGGCAGCTTTTCATAGATCTAGTGGAGTTAACATCACAATTCAGCACTCCAACACTGACACCCCTAAAGGTAGGGTTGATCATTTATATCTGAAATGCTTTTTTATCTTATTTGTTGAAATCTCTTTGTGATGGAAGTTTTCTGGAAGCTGGTGAAAGGAGAACTCAGGCAGCAGCTGATGTCTTATGCAGAAGGGATTATTGCAAACGTGATGTACATCAGAGACCCAGGATGTAACAAAAGCAACATTAATAGAGTAACATGAAGTCTGAAGATGTTCTTCCACAGCATCCCAATTTAACTCCTTTAGCCTTTGTCACCCATTCTAACAGCACATCCGTGAAAGGGTAGAATTTCTGTCACTCTCTATGTTACATATAGGATCATATTGGACAGTTAAAGGTACAGTGTGTAGAATTTAGTGATATCTAGTACTGAAATTTCATGTTGCAGCTGAACACCCCTCACCTCACCCTCTCCTTCCAAACATGAAAAAGAACCTGTGGTAGACTTTAATTGTCATAAAAACTCAAAAGGTGTTTAGTTTGTTCAGTCTGGACTAATGTAAAAACATGGCGGCCTCCATAGAGAGGGTCCCCTTGATGTAAATATAAAGTATTTAAATATAAAGGACCTTTTCTGGGGTAAAGAAAACTACAATTCATACAATTTAGATGAAACGAACTAGTGAAAACATCATGAGGATTATTCTACAATAAATTTCTGCCAATAGATCCCTTTCACCTAAATCTTACACACTGGACCTTTAAGCCTAAAGCATGCATCCCTAAATGACGTGGTTTCACTATGTCTCTCTGCTGATATAAAGCAGAAAAGAGCTGAAGTTGGTGCCTCTCAAACTGGAGCATCTGAATTAGGTAAGAAAGTCCTTCAACGTAGACACTACAATGTTCTGCTGTGTGGCCCTTTGTCTATAACCTGACCTTGGCTATTGCTTGGAGAGAAAGGAGTATGTGTGGGAAATGAGACAGGCTCCACTCTCCTAATGGTGAACAGATGTATTGTGTGAGTATGGTCAACAATTCTCTCACAATCTTCACGTCTCGATAGCCATCAATAAATAAAGTTATTATTTGTTATTAGACCGAAAGAAATGATTGACATACCTGCCTGTCACTAACCGACCTGCCTGCCTGCGCTCACATGGCTATGTTTGCCAGAAAAGAGACAACAGTCGGAAGTTAGGGAGTTAGCAGTTGTCAGTACGTGTTTTATCATGTGTTTTGGGGGCGTATCCAATGGGAGGGTGTGAGATGTATCGGTTGCATAATTTCAAATTGGATTTCCGGGGTTACTAACCCTAAATATTTTTTTTTTAAAAAGGTATGTTAAAGAACATCATCTTTCAATCATGTGTGATTTTGTATGTCGACAACTTCTGATCTGATCAAAATTTGTCCTTGATATTTGTACTCAAAAGTCGCTGTAGATGTTTTTCGCCCGAAAAATCCTTATGATTATGTCTGCTGGCCTTAGCAATGGGACCAATCTAAGGTCTTTGTTGCTATTGGACTTTTAAATCCTCCCAAGAAGGCAGAGCAGACCTGAATGCTACACCGCTATGTTTTCCTCTAATACTAAATTCATTCTAGTTCATATCAATCAGTGAGGGTTCTAAAAAACATTTCAACCTTGCTTAGCGTTGATCACAAAGTGTTTTTTTTATCTTTTATCAAATGTTAAGGGTGCACTCTACAGTGTCACCAAACTGTTCAGATCTCATTTCTACTGTGTTTTGTGGAGATAGTTATTATTCAGGTAATCATCCACACTGTCTACGCTGATTAATGCGAGGAGATCCCACCCTGGAATATAAAAACACCTTTCATCCTTCATGAGTGGATTCAGAAGGCTGGTAGTGTGTTAAGTATGTCTTTGTTGCATTAGGAGACACTTTCATTGCTTGGGGTCTTTTCTGTCACACATGGAAGATTAGACCTGGGCTCATCCAGGCTCGTGGCCGAATGATAAATAAGTGAATGACTGCTGTAGAAAGATTTAAGACTAATTTAAAACAGAGGATTTACACCATAAACATCAGCACTTAGTGACGCATACTTCTGTCGCAGTGAAAGGAATCAATACCTCTGGCCTGTCTTACCTGAAAATGACCAGCCTTTGAGGGCCAGTGACACATGGTCGCCAGGATAACAATGATCAATTCAGCAGCCTAACTCGATGCTGCTGGAGATGGCTTATTGATGTCCTCACATTTTAAATAGCAGTAGCAGAGATGGCGTTGCTGGTGATTTAGTGGCAGATTGACTTACTGGTTGAAGCTGGATCCTTCCAGAATACTAAGTGGTTATGTTTTAGTTAGCAATTTTTTTTATGTACAAAACCCTGAAAATAAATCTCACAATTCCACATACACGCTATTTGTGTGATAAAAGTGTGGCCAAGGGACAAAACTTTTTTTTCTTGGTAACTGCAGCATGAAGAAATTCACCAATGCCAGATTGGAATATCTCCCGTAACTTCTTCACTGCAATGTTCAGTTATTGTCCTGTGCTGTTTTAACCCTTTGATACACAAGCTATACTAACCCCCTTCTCATACACAACATGGGTCAAACCCGTATTCATTTCCTATCTAATTTCATGCCATAGAGAGTTTCTTTGCTATATCTTGTCTTTGTATTTTACTTAATTATCGTATATCACATGATTGATATCCCAGATATTCATTACATATCTTGTTTTTGATTTGCAGAAATCATTATGTTTAGTTTTCCTTTCTTACTTTATGAACAAACATACATTTAGTATGTCTAGTTCAATTTGACACAATGTATGTCAGGTGCTGAATACATAATGTATTGGTCATTTTGACTGATGTAGAACTAAAAAAAAAAAGTGTTTGTAGAATATATTTATTTCAAAGATAAAGCAAAGAAGCAGGGAATGAATATGTTTTTGACCGATGTGTGTAAAATTGATGTAGAAGTACAAAATGAATGTATATTCATAAAGTAAGAGAGGAAAAATAAAATAATGATTTGTGATAATCAAAAACAAGATGCAAACAATCATGCCAGGTCATTTTCGGCCCATGTAGTGCATTAGAAGGGTAGTGATACAACAAGTAATTTAAAAAAATGATTTGTGATGATGAAAAACAAGTTAATGAGGAATTCTTGAAATATTGAATGACAAAATGTATTTACTGCAAGGATATGGAAAATAAATACTGAGTGGGATCACTTTTGAACCATGTTGTGTATCAAAGGGTTAAAGCGAGTCACTGGCTTGTGTCATAAATCATCTCTGCATGCACCACACAAAGCATTCACATACATGTGCTACCATCAGCCTCGGATGTTGAAGATCCATGGCCAGTAGTTTTTAATACAGCAATGTGTGCTTCTTATCGTGCCATCTCGCCAGTGTGTGGCCCCATTTGTTTTGCCAGCATCTGATCAGATAGCAAGGCCCCAGGCCCCAGTCTCGGCTGATCCAGATACCGAGGCTGGGATGTGTCAATATGTGTAGGCATGTGTTACCCTTTCATTCTTCAAAAGAAAATACCGGATTTATTTGAAACATTATAACATAACAGTGTATAATTATACTGAGGACCATATCCTTGTACCATTGTTGTGCATGTATATACTGCAAAGCATTCACTTTACATGCCACACATTGATTATTAATTAATTAATATTATCCACAGTATATGCTGCTGTAATTTAGATTGTGCAAGTAAAAACAACTGTATTTTTGGTCCAGGACATCCTTGTTTTTGTTTGTTTTATATTTATTTTCCTTCAAGTATAATATCTGATTTGATAAACTGATGAATTGATGAAATTCCATATCCAAGAGGTGAAAGGTCAGCTTCCCTGTAATAGAGCTGTTGCAATATCCAAATATTGGTGATAACTTGAATATTAAAATAAATAAGTTAGAAATACTGTGTTAATGTTTTGTAAACGGCAATACTGTGTAAATCAATCCAGTACCTCCAAAATCATTCCCAAAATAATGTCTGTCGTGATGCAGCAACTATCTGGTTCACACTCCAACATGGTGAGTTCTCTCTCTCTCTCTGTCTCTCTCTCTCGAAATGTTGGTCCATCTATGATTGCTCTGACCATCAATGTTCTCATCATCTAAAAGTTCTAGTTGATATTATCACTTTGTTGTATTTTCATTGTAAAATTGTTGATAAAACACACAATCAACAATCAAAGATGAAATTTAATTAGATTATTGTTAATATTTTTCCAACTTTCTATAGATGCTGTGGTAACATCGGTATACATTATTTTTGCCAAGATAATCGTAAAGTACAAATCTTGAAAACCTACAATGTTTAAAATCATTATAAAGCACCATAATTCATATGCAGGCACAGAAAGGGAGCTTTATACATATTTCCTGTAACATTCCTACAATTTGGTGACATACAACTGTGAGGTGGTAATTGTAGTTTAAATTGTTAATGTTCCACCGAGTGATTAGATGATTATCTGCTCTTTACACCACAGGATGACAGCTGGACTGAATTTGCTTTGAATTTACCCTGCATATTACTGATTTAATGAGCTTAACATAATGTCATTGGAGCAATGTCAGTGGATGTTTGGTCTGTCACGCATACATTTTGTGACAATGCACTATTTTATGAAGTTTTCAAAAAAAGATAAAAGTCTGATTTTGGAATTTGATCAAGACCGTCAATTTAATGAAATAAACAAATCAGACAGTGTGCGGTCGTGTTTGATCTTTAAACAACAGCGGATTCAAATTCCATTGAACAGTGTGTAAGAGCAAAGAGGTTAAGTAAAGTGGTTGCACTTCATAAATAAGCAGCCTTTGTTTCTGCTCCTATTTGTTCTGGTGAATTGGAGGCAAGCACTAAAGTGGATGGCACTCAGAAGAGCCATAGCTCCGCCAAGGCCAAACAATAAAACACAAAACAAAAGGAAAAAGAAAGTGGTCGGATAATGTACACCAAACTGTACAGACCATAAATATGTCTGGTTCATATATTATCTCCTGAGAATTCTCTATCGACCGAATCTGCTCTTAAGTTTAATGTCTTGTTCTCTGGCCCACATGCCACACCCCTCCACCAAGTTTGCTGCCATGTGGCTCAGAACTTTTTGCATAATCACACGATTTAACAACACTCAACAAGGTCACAACAGTATTTCAGCATCTGTTGCCTTGTCTACTATTAAAATAGAGTGACCTACGAATACTAATTTTAATTATTAACCTTTTAAACACTCATTCAGTAATGAATGTGTTTTTTACCAACTTTGGCTTATTACTATTATTAGCTGTTTCCTTCAATTGCAGACGTGTAACAGCACACAAACTGATATTCTGCTTTAAAGTCCCACGTGCTACATACACATGCATCACTCTGACCTTTACTTTCCACCTTGCTGCACAGACGACACACTATCTCCTACATTGGCACTGCTCATTGTTGTGGGACACATATATAATGTGCTGGGAAATTGTCTATTATAGACATCTAATTATTTGGCATCCTGAGCTGGACTGTCACAAGCTCTTGTTGGAGAATAGTTCCCTGGAGGTGAATTATTCATAGTTATACAACACCACAGTCATACCTCCACTTGATTCTAAATCAAGAGTATTTCTGAGTGGGGCTTGGATGTAACCCTATGTGTTATGTATAATGGGGTAAAAAGGCACGTCATCCACATAATAATTCCACTAATGTCTGTCCATCTGTCTCCAGAACACATCTTGCGAACTGCTCGTCTTATAGCATGTGTTGGCGTTTGTATTGTCAAGTAAATATGTAAGACTGAATGCTAATAAAATGTTAATAAACTGCAAACTGTGCCTTGCAGTCACTGGGGCGAGGGCTTCTTGTCCATCCTCAATCAACCTACAGCAGCGTTTGGCAATTTGTCGCCTGCGGGTCAAAACTGTCCTCACCAGATTACTTTGATATTTTGATTCACTTTATTTTACCATGTCTGACTGACGCAGACATTCACTACCTTAAAAAGTAAAAGCATAACATTTGTTTTGTTGCTGCAATGCTTCGTACTTCATAGGTTTGAACTTGGGTCTGAAGATTGTGTCGATTTGTTAACAGACCTCTGAAATAGCCGATGTGCAACATATAAACAATAATAGCAGTTAAGTCAATAATTCAACTCATATATAAGCAAATTACATTTTAAAACATTGACAATAAAATTGGTGCAAAATAACAGAATCCTGTAGATCATAAGCTGCAAACATCTCATTTCAAACTGGCAGGGTCAGGGTGGGCACTGCACTTGTCCTAAATACATAAAGATGAGGTTCATGATCAGTCACCAGGTCATGTAGAGCAGAGTTTCTGCATGTTTCAAAACCATTACAGGATCTCATTTTAATACATATTTGAACCTATGACATCTTTGTAAAGAATGAGAAAGGCCTCTGATACATTCAAACCAATCTTTCCTGGAGTGCTTCTTTTTTGCCTGAGCTAGAGAATGCTCAGCTTTAATGGACAACAGGGGAGGCACTGTGCTCGGTGTGTACTGCCGACAGTCCTCCATCTGTTTATCTGCGGCTGAGATAGATGGGCTGTGGAAATTTCCTCCCCCTTGTGTAGATGCAATCAGTCTTCCCATCACCACAGATAACACAGCTTGCCAAAAACACAACCTCACAATGGCAGCAGGTCCTCACAACAAACTGGGTTAATGATGCAGGAGGACTGCCTGTCACCTTTTGGACTCACAGAGGTCCAGCCTCGTGTTTGTCTGTCACAAGAATTTGGTTCTCTTCCCTGATAGTCTGCTGGCCTGGTGGAGGCAAACATTAGAGCTGAGCTACGATAAGAGAACTTTGTTAACTCTTTACTGGGGCGTGGACGCATTTTCCAATTCTGCATTTAAATCAACTGAGGAGATGCACAGATATTAAAAATGCCCACGCACACATACAACCATTATTTACATCGCTATCAGTGCAATTGTTATTACTGCTCCACTCATCTCTGTGGGACTTTTTCTTTTGCATAAATGATTTAAACATTGAAACACCTCTCCATTTAAGATAAGCACGGCCTTTTCTCATCAGTGTTGTAAATATTTGTTGATGCGCTCTGCTGCATCTACTGCACTTCTGTCCGTCCTGTGAGAGGGATCCCTCACATGCGGCTCTCTGAGGTTTCTATGTTTTCCCTCACTCTTGCTGAGGGCTAAGGGAAGAGGATGTTGCACCTTGTTAAGCCCTATACAAATACATCTGTTTGATTAATTGATTGAGTGAGTGGAGGTAACAATTTTATATTTATGGCAATGCCAAAGTTGTCCTGGATGTTTCTTATTCAGTCACACTTGCAGTTGAGATAGAATGCAATAGTGAACAGTTTATTAATCAATTATTTTATATCTTTTTAATTATAAGTTATTTTGTGCTTGTAGGTTACATAAATTATTGCTTTTCACCACATAAAGCCCACAGTCAGTCAGTGCCATTAGGGACTCATATTGATTCATCTGAAATTACATGATATTTATATTTTATGTTGTTATTTTTTATCATTTGAGTATCACTCATACTGATTTCATAAGAATGAATGAGCATTTCAAATACATGCATGTTCCACTGAAGCTGCAGACACTCAAATCTTTTCTTTATTAGTTTTAGCAGTAGCAAGTCATTCATTATTTTAGACCATTTACAGATGACTTACTACCATTTGGAACGGCAGAATTTATAACCCATTGTTAATGACTATCTCCAGCGAAAAAAGAGACTTGTCATGATTATTTATTAATCATTAATAAAGTAATTAGTGCAACATATAAATCCTTTAGAGGAGGTGCATTATTCGAATTGTTGCATTTGTGGGTGGGTTATGAGCTCCTAAATCTTTAAAAGCTGTGATCAACAGTTTTGGACTGATGAGTTCTGTTGTGAGAAAATCCGACAGAAAACACACCAGTTGTTTTCAGACATTAACTTTGGATAATGTCCTCACAGTAGGATTTGGGCATTGTGCAGACTTTGCCTTTCACATATGAACAACACAGCAGGAGATTAACATGGCTTGATGTCTTTTCAGCAGACATCTGCTTTGGTGTTTTTCGGCGGCTGTGGCTAAGGAGCTGGAGTGGGTAGTCCACTAACCAGAAGGCCCATATTCCTCATTCCATATGGAGACGTGTCCTTGGCGAAGATACTAAACCTCAATTTGCCCCTGAAGGATGCACCAAAAGTGTAAGAGTGATGTATGATAGAGAACGTGCTGCACATTTATGCACTGCACTGTAAAGCACTTTGAGTGACCAGACTAGAAAAGCCATATATAAATACAGACCATTACTATTAATGTTAATGGCAACTCTTTTTCATCACAATTTTTATTTTTGCCTGTTGAATTCTGCTGATATTATTGTGCGGTTTTCTCACAACTGACAAGCAACTGACTCAGATGTTTGTGCCCCTTCGGATAATCGAAGGAGCATGCTCGGAGTTCAGAGTGAAAAGGAACATGAAGTCTTTGCAATTGGCAAAACAAATACATATTATGTAAATCAGTATCCCACCAATAATCCGAGCCATTAAGTATTACTTAACTTCATCTCTGGCCAGACAACAGTTAATATCCTCTGTCTCAAAAAATACATCCAATGTCATTACATCTTTACAACTCCTGCTAAACATTGCCCTGTATTAGTTCATCAAACACACACAGAGCTGAGACGTTGGGTTTATAGCATCAATTGACAAAAGCGCAGTGAGCTTGCTTAAAATCCACCACGGTGAGTCAGGTAATTAGCATTAAGTAAAAAATTGTGTCATGATTTTCATGCTGCTATTAATTACTTCATCACATGCATTGGCTGGGAGAAACCCTAATACCTGAATGTGCCCCAGCAACTTTGCTGAAGAGATTATTTATCATCATGGGTTGTAATTATACCTGGGGCTCGGCTGATTCGAATGGATTTGCTGCGGAGCTGATAGCATAAATGTTTGATGAGATGTTTTCGTTGATGTGTGACTGGCTTTGCATTATAGCCAGAGAAAGGCTTACTGCTTCCCTCTCACTCGCTGATAGTGTTTGCCTCAATCATTGTCGATAACATCAAGGACTTGAGGACAGGGCTTTTCACAGTATACTGATGCCACACAAATATGCCATTTCTCAAAGGTCAGCAGTGTGACAAAAATTGTGACCAATTACCCTACAACAACTCTGCATTCACTCAAAGAGGCCCCGTGGGTCATTAATGTGCAGACTGATGACAGACGACACAATGTTCTACTGAGGCTTGAGGTTTACATCAAGGCAAGTCAGTTTCAATTATAAAGGACAAGTCACAGATTTGCTGTCTTTTGCCATCTATTCATACAACTCTATTTCCAACCCTAATTTGTACATTTCTGGTATGATATTTGTAAATGATATCAATAGGTAGAAAAGCATTTAACCCTTGTGTGGTGTTCCGGTCTGTCTGACCCGTTTTCAATGTTTGCTAAAAGAAAAATGATGTGATTAATAATTATTTCAACCTCAGACTCACTGGCTTTGGCTCATTTTCTGTGATGAACATATAAAAGAACATATTTTCAATGACTATACACCGTACACCCCCCCTACACATTTATATTACATATACAGTGTTCGGGTCCACTGGATCCAGGGCTAAGAAGTGTAATATTCTATATATTCTCACACTATCCCGACTGCAAATTGGAGGCGGGGATATACAGTCTATGTGCGGGAGACAACAAATACATAGCTATGACCGTGTGGCTCCTTATCACAATCGATGAAGATGGTGAAGAGATTCTCTGCTCAGAGGGCCTTAGAAATTATTTTTGAAGAGAGAGAAGCTTTGGAAGACGACGAAGACGTGGATCATATTTCTGTCAATTCAGTCTGACAAACATGGTCCAGTGGTGTTAGACGTCCACCCAACAGTGTTCCTTAACTAGCCCTGCAGTACTGCTATTGAGTGTGATTGAATCTTCCCTGGGTTGGCAGTAGGATATCCAGGTTCAGAGAGTGTCTTTCAGCATACTGGTTTGTATAATGAAGTTTGGTGGTGTTCTTCCTTGCCTCTTCCTTCCCATTGCATAATTTTTCTTGAGCTACTCTGTGGCTGAGACTGTTGATCTCCCCTGTACTCCTCAATGTGGGTATTACTCTTGCCACTCATAACCCTGTTACTGTTGCTCAGTAAGGCAAGTACTGACAGAACAAGTATCATCCAACTAGACATTTGTGAATGTAGAGTCATTAAAAACCAGCCAGCATCATCATCATCATCATCATCACATGACAAAAGAGAGGCAGTTTCAGCCATCGCATTAGAGAAGTTAGTGTAATATGTGTTTAATATTTTAGTATGGCTGTTGAAGGATGTTATAAAAATTTAAATGGCCCTTGATAGGAATAAGGTTCCACACCCCCTTTCAAATCTTGTGAAACATTGCTGTGGCAGAAAATAGATTAGTTACTAGTAATGTAAGTAGTTCTGTGAGAGACCTTTACCAAAACCCTGAATATTAAAGCAATGGACATGATGGTTCAAGATAAAAAAACACCTTGAAACAAAACAGAGCAAAATGAACATATATTGGATTTATATTCATTAGTTGGCTCTGCAGAAATGAAGCCCAGACATATGGATTGCCTCCTGGTGGCTGGCTCCTTATTAGCAGATGGGACATGGCCTAAACTAAAAACTTGTTTCTGTGATTTTTAGATATTATCACATTGATATATGTCCAACTGTTCATGTTTATGATCATTTTGAGGTAAAACAAGAATGACAGATAAAAGTGACTTGGTGCAGCACCTCTGCTTGGAGGCTGTGGCTCTAAACGACATCACAAATGAAAGATGGCAGCACCATTATATGGTTGCAGGTTGTATTGCTGAGCATAAATAAGTACAAGTGTATATTTTGCAGTTTCAGCGTATTTTACTGCCAGAATGTGACCAATAAACAAATAAAAACAACCAACCAAAAAGAAAATAATTGATGGTTATTCATTTTCAAGTTGTAGACACAGGGTGTATGTGAAGTACAGGGCATATGCATGATTCCACGTCTTATCAGATTACTTGTTCAGTAGCATAGTGTAGATTTCTACTAAATGTACCTCGCCAATCTAACCACCATACGTCAAGGTGCCAATCTAGGGCAGCAGAGTGTGGCACAGACTTTAACCGAATTAATCCAACATTCAGGCTGTTTACTTCCATCAGGCTATGCCAAAGTCAAAATGTCAAATCCGTCAAGAACGGGCTATGATTATTTGATGATCTTACTCCAACCTCCCTCCAATAAGGACCACCATTTGTAAGATTTATTGGGACAGGATGAATGTGGTGTTACAGCTCGATCCTCTTTAAATGAAGCTATCCATCTCTGAGGGCTTCTTCGTTTAATGTCGGCACCTCACACCCCAGCAACACCCCTAACTTACCTCCGAGATGTAAACCCAAACACATCCATTTCATTGACAGAATATTTTTGGTTTATAACTGCTCGATCTCCTTGAATGAATGATGTCACTGAGTTACTTCACTGCAGTTTTCCGCAGTAGAAGAAACTTAATTCACTTTGTGGTGTTCGTTGGTTTGATTTAGGCTACAGAGCCTCGCCCAGCCGCCCAGCTGCGACATCAAACAGCTGCCTGTGGAGCCACAAAGGCTTTACACAACTTTTTTTCCGGCTGATACAGTAGTATTCCCCAACACCTGGAAACAACTTGATGTGGAAAATATGTGGTCGTATTCACCCATTTTTACTTTTCAATCAGAACTTGGTTACTATGACTAACATTCCCTACATGATGCAGTGATTTGTAATGCAGCCAATGAATGCACTTATTTACAAAACTCAAATTCATGCATCTCTTAAGGACAGGGGGGCCTACAGACAACACTGTAAAGTGTTTACGGTGTAATTTAAAGAATTATTCTTCCATAGAAGCGATAAAGTCTATAATGTTCTGTGTTTGTTTGATTGACATGTTAATGGTCACTGGCTGGCTCCTCAATCTTCTACATTTACCTGTGAATGGGGACCCATACATCTTTGTGGTGACACAAGACATTCACTATCTAAACCCACGACCACAAATCAGATCCTTCATAACTCACCTTGACCTTTGACCTGCACCCAAAGGAACCTTTAGGTACAATTTCCCAATTCAAGTTCAGTGGAGTTTATCATGTATTACACACACAAGCTCAGCCCTTCTGCACCGAATGTAAAAGGACACGGCAGGCTTGTCACGCAGACCTCTCACACTGCTCAAACACCACAGCTGCATTATTCTGCCATCAAGCTGCTTCAGGAGGGATGTGACATTTTGCTGGGAGGTTGATGATGATAAGACGAACGGAAGAAGTATCCGCCTTTGGGGGGTGAAAAAAGAAGATTAAAATAGCAAAGCAAAAAATAAGCAGGGAACTTGAATGAAGTACTTTTTATTTTTAATCATATATAATGTTCCCTCCTGTACTTCAGTTTGCTCGCTGTATACTGCTACATTGGCTACTTTGGGGTTCGGGGCCTTATTGATATGCTGGTTGTTCTCCATGAGCAGATATTATGGCCATGGAACCTTGGGAAGCAAGAAAGCAAGAGATGAGACTATTTGGTAGAAGGCATTATTATTGTGGCAGTCACATTAATGAACATTACTGAATGCAAAGGCAATTAATTACTGCTTGCATCATCACCCTGGAAAAAGTGTTTAATTATTTTTTGATGCACTCTGTTGCACTCAGCAAGGCTCGTGGAGTGTGCTCAGGCTGACAAAATGCATGCTGGCAGGGAACCAGCTAAACTGTGGTTTCACTGCCTAATGGCTATTGTACTGACAGGGCAGATGGTATTTCGTGAAGGAGGTCTGCTGCAGAAGAGGTGACACTGCTTCGTTGTGAAGGGTGTTTTTTTTTTGTTTTTTTTCCCTCTAATGATCAGTGTCTGCAACAGCTGAAAACATCAAGATAGCAACCGAAATGACACGACACTGCAGATATGAACGTTCTCTCTCAAACCCCATTAGGAAGTGAAAAAATACATCAAGGCAGCAGCCAGGATTATAGAGATACTCGGGTCAATTGTCGGAATCACCTCTTTTCCCCACGAGGCGCAGAAATTTAATGCTTTATTTATTCAGTTAATTGGTCAGTTAATGTTGTCTGCAAGTTTTAGTTTGCGCCATGAAGGTCAGGGCAGTTGAAGCCATTTGTAAACAGACAGGAACACATTTTTAAAAAGAATAAAACATAAATTCAGATTGCTCTCACTTTTAAACATAATTTTTAAATAGACTTCTCAGTGTATACATTGTAAAATATGGGGCTATCGCATTAAAAATAATGGAAACAACCTTTTGTATACCCATAAAATCATTCATGTTTTTTTTGTTTTACTGCAGAGAATGAAATCTCAACCGCAGATGCCAAAAAAACCAGCACATTCCCCATGTAAAGCACAACAGGACATAACCTTTGGAGACCTTCTTCAAGAGGAACAGCAGCGTCCACTGTTTCAGCAGCCCTCTAGTGCCTGTAGGAATCATGATGGGAGAAGTCAGGTGACATTACTGTAGCGTGACACGTCTGCGGAGGGAGGAGGCCGGGTTGGGAGGGAGGATCAACAAAGCATCAAACAGTTTCCTGGCACCACTGGTTCCTTTAAACCATGACCATCAGTCCATCAGTTTACCCATGTGCTTATTATTGTAGCCAGTATCACAAAGGCCCCCCTCCCCCAACCCAGGATCGCTGCTGCACCCACATCGTGGATCATGGTGGTAGCTGATCATGGATTATGATTACAACTAAATTGCTTAGATATACAATAAACTACTCACAGATGAGATTACTACCATTATGGGCGATACCAATTTATATGCAAATACCAAATATCATAAAAAAATGTATTATTGCTGCCTTAAACACTTTTTTTTTGCTATTATTTTAAACT